>NC_056737.1:1598928242-1599137303 GCF_019279795.1 Protopterus annectens | reverse complement strand
ACCGCACGCCGGTAGTGCACGTGGAATTCATTCATACCTGAATCGCTAAGCAGCCATATTTGGCGTTCTAACGCCGACGCTATGCTGGCGCCTGGCGCAAGGTTCATGAATCCCGGGGATAGAGTAACACAAAAAATTGCTCATAAAAATATGTTCTTTAATGAGGAATATATGTTGCATGCAAACAAACTACACACATCAATTCTCATGCTGAAAAATGATGTGCATGTGTCGACAAGACATAAAGTAACACAAAAATGCTCATAATAATATGTCCCATAATGAGGAATATATAATGCATGCAAACAAACTGCACACATTAGTTCTCATTCTGAAAATGATATGCATGCACAGAGGCATTACTCTTAACAATTATTTGGCTATAAGCCTACATGCTTTTAGTACAGGTTTTAGGGTACCTTATCATTCAGGTCAGGGTTTTTTTGGCCCTAAATCTAATAATCCACTTAAGCTCACATCTTTCAGTGTAGTTTCTAATGGATCACCATAAACTTAAAACTATGCTAATTTATTATGAATAATTAATTTTAAATGATGTAGTTAATGTATTTTATGTTTTTAAATTACTCTATATTTGTAAGTAGTAGGCTGTATTTATAGTCTTTTAGTGTGAGATTCTTTTAATGAGAATACCACTTTAATGAAATTGAATGAATTAGCTACATGTTGGAGTAATCAGTTGTTTAACTGGTATACTATGGAAGTATAAAAGTAGAATTGTTCATCTTCCAAGTTTTAAAGGTCTGAGGAAGCCCGAAGGGGTGAAAGTGCTTACCAGTGAACGAATAAACTGTATTTTTGTTCCAGTCTGGACTATTCCTGTCTTCGATACCTGTGTGTAAGGAATTTATATGCTGTTGAGTATTTGCAGCCTTTGTTTGCTCCTTTACTTTACTTTAAATTTTTTTATAAGTGTATTGCTGGTAATTTGCTAGTTTTCTTAGGCCTTTAGTTCTCCCTATCTCATTTTCCTCTTACATAGTTGTGTGGTGTTGGTCAAAGCCCTTTTTATTACAAGGTATTGTGTATTTTTGGTAATTTGCTAGTTATTTAGAGACTTTAACTAACGTAGATAAGTGGCCGTGTTTTTAGGCCTTTAGCTTTCCTTATCTTATATTTCTTCTCACATAGTTGCGTGGTGTTAGTTAGAGCCCTTTTTTTTATAGGGCAAGTATATTGATATTTGGCTTAATTGTTTAAACATCTTGCATTATTAGACGTAGTGTGCTGTGTTGTTTTGTATGTATATATATATATATATATATATATATATATATATATATATATATAGGTTTTTTTCTCTGTTGTCTGATAGTATGTCTCATCAAGAGAAAGAGAAATCCAAATCTGGATTTAAAAAATGCCCAAGATGTGGCCAAAAGATGTCCATCACTGATGGACATACCTACTGTGTGTATTGTTTGGGTGAGGTGCACCTGCAAGAAAGTTGCTCAGTATGCCACTCTTTTAGTGCTAGAGTGTTGCATGAGAGAAAGAGAAAACTTATGGATAGAGGTATTTTTAAATCCTCCTTCCAAGAGGCACTGGATAAGCATGACAAACCCACTAAGACATCTTCTAGTTCTTCAGAACCAAGAAAAAGTCCATCGAGTTAAGCTTCAACATTGGCTTCACAGCCAACTGAGCCAACTGTTGTTTTGGTTAGGAGCTGGTCCCTGACGTTGGAGCCAGTATCTCCTACACTGAAATCCCCCATCTTACAGTCGGTGGCTTCATCCACACATCGTGTGAATAGGCTTTTGCATATACCGGCACTTACAAAAATTTTATCAGCACTGACCCCTGGGACGTCAGAGCTGACACAAGTTTCCCCACCATCTTCTGTTCCTCCTCCGATCTACCTCGAAGTTTTGGAGATGGAGAGCTCAGAACTGATGATCGTGGAGCCCTCGGGGTCGACACATAACTTAGGTTTCTCAGCCCTGACTGCCCTGATATCTTTGGTGACGATCAAGGGATCTCAGAGTCGACGCTCGCCAGTCGGGTCTGGGGAGGATAGTCGGACAGACTTGTCGGTTCCAACTTTGCCTCTTGGGGCCTCGGCTCGAGTGAGCTCAGCTCCAACCTCGGGCTCAGAGCCCTCTGTCCTGGTGCTGGGAGAGTCCTTTGTATCCTTGGATCCAGGGGGTTCCTTGCATTGAGACTAAGGGCCCTTCGAGGCTATGAGGAGGGTATTGTCCACACTGACAACTACACCATCAGTACCAGCAGCTCCCTCCCTTAAAGCACCAGTGTCTATCTCCACAACGCATGCTCCATTAAAGCATAGAGATCATGAAACCTCAGGAAACCCCATTGGGCAAACCATGCTCTTCCAAGACCTCTCCAGAAGCTCCCACTGAAGAGGTTCCCAGGAAGAGACTTTGCAAGAGGAAGCATCTGGACTCCCCACAGGAATCCGTCACTTCAGATACTGACTTAGATGAGTCAGAAGGGTCTCCACTGCCCCCTAAAAGGATATCTCATTCGCAGATATCCTAGAAATCCTTAAACAGAGGGGTGGCTGGAAATCCCTTAACCCTACTGATAATGAGTCAGTTCTCCTGAAGGCTTTTGGGTCGCAACCCTCCCCCTCTTGGGTGTCTCCACCCTTTGATGAGTTGATTGAGTTACTCTCTCTTGGAGGGCATGGGAGTCCCCGGATACCACAGAGCCTGTTCCCAGGAGGCCTAATAAATTTATAACCTGCCCTCATGACAAAACCTTTCTGACTAAAGGAGTGCCCGTTGATGCCATGATGGTGGCAGCAGCCACTAAGAAGGAACTATCAGAAACTTCTACACCTGTTCATCCTTCTAATAGACAGTGCAGGATTATAGACAGGTATGGGAAGTGTATGTTTAGTTCAGCGGCTTTTGTCCTTCGATCACTGAACTATCTCACACATTTCACTAGGTTATAAGGGGATCTCCTGAAGGAACTAGGCCACTTGCTACCTGCCAGATTTCTGACTGGCCAGGTAGGGACAAAGTGAAGACTAAAAAAAAAAAGGTCTTCCACGCTAGGTCTTTAATGCGGAACATTAAACAAAAGTAGCTCTGTGTTTATTTTTTTTTTTTGATTGGCCCGGGCCAATCAAAAATAAATAAACACAGAGCTACTTCTGTTTAATGCAAAACATCGCAGTTCCGCATTAAACAGAAGTAGCTCTGTTTTGCGATTTTTTGATTGGCCTGTATACCGGTATATGGGCCAATCAAAAATTGCTAAACACGGAGCTACTTCTGTTTAATGCGGAACTGAGATGTTCCGCATTAAACACAAGAAGCTCCGTGTTTAGTGATATTTGATTGGCCCGTATGCCGGTATACGGGCCAATCAAAAAAAAAAAAAAAAAAGCGGAGGCTGCCCGGGATTTAAACTGGCAGTGCAGGGCTCGGGATCAGGTTGCTGATCTTGGGACAGTCCCGTCCAAATAGGGACGTCTGGCAACCCTGCCTGGGTCAGAAGAGAGTCACCACAATAATTTTTGGAGAGTCTTTCTGAATCTTCAGAATGACCCTCAATATTACTGGAAAGAGTAGAAAAGCAAAGGAACATTCCTATCCAAGGAAAATAAAATGCATTTGTCTTCCAGGCCATCTTGCATGTAGTCCTGGAGCAGAATGTTGCCAACTGATCATTGTGACTGAAGGTATCTAGATCTATATGAGGTGCTCCCCACAGCAGGATCAATTCATGGATGACCCCCTGATACAGTTTCCATTTGTGAGGGTGTGTTATGATCTTGCTCAGCTTATCTGCCACACAGTTTTGCTCTGATGGTATGAAAGATACCTGTAGAATGAGATTGTATTGAAAAACTATATTCCAGGCTACCATGGTTAGTCTGCACAGATGGTAAGCAATAGTTCCCCCTTGCTTGTTTATGTACCACATTATTATGGTGTTGCCTGTAAACACTTGAAAAGGTCCCAGGGATCACAGATGGTTGAGAAAATTGAGAGGATTTATAAGAGCTAACTTCTCCTTTATGTTTATATGTTTTGGTCTATCTTTTTTGTTCCAAAGACCCTGCTCTTTTATTCACATAGGCACCGTTTCCCAACCAGAGTCTGAGAAGTCTGTTGTAACTGACTGTGCTGGAGTAAGAAGAAAGAATGGATGACCTTGATTCTGAGAAATTTGGTGTCTCCACCACAGAATCTCACTTTTCATAAATCCCAAAACTGGAATCTGATATGTCAAGGGATGTGATGCTGGGACCATAAATATTTCATGTACCATTGGATTTTTCTCATGTGGAGTCTTATAACAGGTATCCTGAGTATCTCAGATACCATGAGACCCAGAAACCTGAAGAATTCCTTTGCTGAGACAGCAGTCTGAGTGGAAAAACTCAGGAAGAGATCTAAACACAGATCTGTTTTTTCCTGTGGAAGAAAGCTCTTTGAATTGAGATGTACAGGACATGCCCCAGGAAAACAATCCTGTGAGAAGCAGTCAGACAAGACTTCTGCAAGTTCTGTTGGAACCCAAGCCTTTGTAATAGATCCCTCAGCCAACCGAGAGATTCCTGACACTTTGAAAAAGATTCTGCAAAGATAAGCAAGTCATCTAAATAAGGAAAAATGTAATTACCTTGTAGTTTGCAGTAGGCTATTACAGGAGCCAGAGACTTTGTGAAAACCACTGGAACAGTAGACCAAAGGCCAATAAAGAGAACTGATAATGTGATCTAGACACAGAAAACCTTAAGAAACATCTAAAATATGGATCTACAGGAATGCAGTGATACGCATCTTTTAAATCTAAGGTCACTATGAAACTCACTGGAGAATAAGGGGTCACAAGTTTTGAAGATAGCATTTTGAACTTACATACTATCACAAACAGAGTCAGAAAGGAAGGCTCCAGAACTGAACGTCCTGGAATAAAACTCTTCTCCTAACCAACGAGTAAGGATAACTTCCGTCAACACCTAAACAAGCACACTCTGAATGACAGGAGGGAAAAGAGTAGCCTGGTCTAGCAGGTGAAGAGGAGGAATCGTTCAAAAAGGTGGGAGACACTCCCACTGCCATCTGTATCCTTGATGGATTACCCTCAGAACCCATATGTCTGAAACTATCTGTTGCCAGAAAGAGAACTGGAGGTTCAGACTTTCTGAAAGGATTAAAGGACTGCCAGAGTGTGTGTAGGGGGGGGGGGGGGGGTGGGAGGGTTGGAGATCCTTCACATAGTCATTCAGACTTATTAGTAATTTTTTTGCGGGGGGTTGCTTTCTTTCTGGAATATCCCTCCCATTGTTTTAAAAATGTCTGTTTACCAGCAGCTTGCTGGGACTGCCCATTTAGCTTTTTAAAGAAAGTTGTGTAGGGAGCATTGAATCCCTTGGCAAACTTGTTGATAGAGGGCTGAAAAATCTGATAGATCCCTTGAATCAGCTATCCTCTCTCAGCGGACTTTTTAACGAGTTCTGCTACAGAAGGTCCAAAAATTAGTTCTCTACCCAAGTGAGAATTGAAACTTTCATTTTTGACACCCTCTTAGCAGTTTTGAGAAAGCAACCAGGCAAGCCTTCTCATGAGAGTTTCAGTGGGATCAGCAGAATCATATGCGCATTTCAAACACTGGATAATCACCTGAGATACAGAAGAAACAAAGTTACACAAAGCAGATTTCTCCTCACAAGGGGAAACATCTGCCAGGCTCTTCTTTATATTCTCACAAGAGGCAAGTATATAGTCATTCTGCTTTTTGGGGGCAGCAGGCTGGCTGCTACAAAAATATCCTCCAAAGCAGATAGAACAGGAGGAATGGGGGTAGTTTCTGGAAATTCCAGTTGTAATAATTCATAATGAATTCATAATAATTCATAGTGAAATCCTTAATAAACTCAGTCTTTCGAATTTTAGTAGATAATTAGATTTCTCAAAGTCTACTCTCGCTGATATTTTTTTCCTCACAATATATGAACAAGGGTCTTTTTTATAATTTTACTACTCCTAGTTCTGCTTTTTTTTTTCTCTTTCTTTCTTTTTCTTTTCCTTGCTTTCTACCTATTCATGTTTTGAAAAATGTTAAAAAAGATTTCTCTTATTTTTTGTCAATGTTATACTTAGATGTTTAAGTTAGTATTAACAAATTGTACAAATTGGAGCTTATCTCCCCGGGCCTCTACTGAAAATGGATATTCATCCAGTTGGACTAGCCTGGTTAACAAATGTAAAATAAATAAATAATAAATAAATAATACTTCTGGAAGGACTAAGAAACATCACTGTTTTCCACAATGAAAAACCTGATTCATTCTGGAAATAATTTCAGAGATGGGTCAAGCGCCTGCACTAAACCCTGAGCTAAGCTCAATAAATCACTCCTGCACAGAGTAACTGAAACAAAAGACATATATTTTAAGTATTTGTTTCTTTTTAACAGGAATTTCTGTAGAAACAGACCCACTTTTGCCAGCAAAATCCTCAATAAGGATAGACACAGCTTTTTGGCTAATCAGAGTGGCATTCTCTGTCCCTTCTCACAGGACCAACAAGAGTGGCTCTTCTTCACCTGCCAAAGGCACTCCATCAACCATATGGAGGACATGTCTAACCCCCATTCCATGGTGGCTATGGGACCCAAGAAAAAAGGTGAGTGTCCAAGGATCCAGTTTTGGCCACAGCAGTGTCACCCAGCTGTGGCCGAGGTACTTTAGCAGCCTGCTGTGGCTATAAATGCTGTTTGACAATTTTCTTCTTTTTGTGGCCGGAAGAAGGAAGAAATGAGGAACTGGTAGGTTCTGCGTTGTTAAGCCGAAAAACATGCTTGATACCCAAGAAAGCCTGGTAGCAATAGTTGGAAAAACAAGTAAGTTGTAAAAAAGTAACTTTTCCCCCCATTAAAATACAGTAAAAACTGTTTAAATGGTCACCCCAGTCCTCAAAAGTAAAATAACTTAACTTTCCCCACAGAAAAAAATACTTTAAAGTTAGTTTCAGCAACTTTTTACCACAAAAGTAAGAAAGCAATGATCCCATTTAAAAGTATTCAAAAGTAATGTAAAATTCATTAAAAATAATTTCTCCTAGCTTAATTAAATTAGTTTTACAGAAAAAAAGTAAGTTTTTTGTCATAAAAGGTAAAGTGGAAGGTATTTTTCCCAAGAGGGAACTTAACTGCACAGAAATGAAACAGAGTTAGCTGACAATCGATCTTTGAAAGTAGATAGATCAGTACTTTGTTCAGCAAATGGAAAGATCTGAACGGCTAGGCACCCAAACCTGACTTTTAGTCATCTCAGCTCAAACTGACTAACAGTTTACTTGCATGGAAGAAGCCCTAAATGCTTTGAAAACTGTCTGTCTGTTGTATCTTTAGCAAAATATAACCCATATAGCTTAGGCTACTGCTGCAGTTATCTTTTTGAACATAGTGTTTTTCTCTGAAATATCCTTACTGGAGCTTTATATTATGATTTGTAATAACCCTCACCCAGAAGAAACAATATCATGATTTTCCTGAAAGATTAGCAACAAATTCCTTGTCCACATACTTGTAACCTGTTATACAACCTAATGCTGATATTTTATGACACCTGTAGAGTGATCATCCAGGAACGCAATTGTGAAGTTACTGGAACATTACGTGTAGACTATATATGTAAATATGTGCTCTTCTTGTTTGATGGACAGATAAAGAATTTTCTGAGAAGGCTGTAGGTAAAGGTGATGACATTTAGCAATACATGGGACAGGTATGTGTTAGTTCTTTACAGGATGTTGGGAAGAGATAATTAGGCTGTCATTCAACCAAGATTTGCAGTTATCCAGTATATGATCCTGTAAGGAAATCAGCAGACTACATATACCAGTTGGCCCTCTTTCACTGACAAACTTATATTTAATTCCTTTTATTATGTATTGGAAATTATAGATTTCTAAATGCTTAATGCTGTGAGGAAACATAAAATGATATTCCTTGGAATTCAGAAATACTGTAGTCACTCCAGGATGGCTGCTATTTACCTAATGCTCATGACACAGCCCAAAGATCATTAAGAATTAACATTGTGAAATAGCAGGGTGAAGACAGCATGTTATTAAAAAATCCTGCTTCCAGTCAGAGTAGGGCCTGCAGCGATAGCACATATCCTCCTGTGGCTGTCATGAATATGAAGAGAAACATTTGTGAATTTGCAGCATGTACTCTGTACACCTCTCATTGCAGCTGAGAGTCCTCACATACACACAGAAGCATCCAGATGGAAAAGGAAGCTATCAGCCTTAAAGGCCAACACAGTGTTTGTTCACCTATTTTTTTGACCAAACAGGAATATAGGACAGTTATGAAAAATAGGGGAAGCAAGCACAGGAAAACACATAAAGAAAAATGCTAATGAATGAATAAGATGGTGGGGAAGGGGACAGGCTCCAATTTTATATACAGCAAAAGGTAAGACAGGGAAAGAAGTAAGGAAAGTTGAAGGAAGGTAAGATGGTTAGGGTAAGTCGCAGGGAAATATAAACACTCACAGAAGACAGACAAAACTAACGAGGGAGGTGCTCACACACTGAGGGAGAAGAAGCACAGCGGAGCAGGAGAATCAGACAAACAGAGGAAAGACAACGGCAATGGGAATGACTGGACAACAAACAAGGGAGGACATAGACACAAAAGGGAGGAGAACACAGTGATGGGGGATATGGTGGCATAGCTATCAGTATCACCCTGCCTATGTCAGATCCAGTCAGATATCAGACCTCATCTTCAGCCCCATCATAACTGGGTCCTTCCTCTGTTGGTGGGGACAGTGCTGGGCAGAGATTCAATTCTGAAAACTGCAAAAGGAGTCTTTCCAGGTGGCCAATGTGAATATAAAAGCACCAGGTTACCAGCTCCCCTAATACCTTATATAAGGATCCTCACTTCCAGAAGAGCCACTAGTCAGATGTCCAGACCCACTGAGTTCCCATCTGGTGAAGCACCACCAGGTACAGGGCCTGTGGGTTTATTAACATCCTTATTCTCCACATGCACCTCTTTGGAGATGATCCTATCAGTGTGGTCACATGATGGTGCAGGTGGTGCTGGTCATTGGGGGCTATAGTCTGTGGCAGGGCTACAAGTTATGCTGTGGATATTGATGTATAAAAAAAGGAAAATAAATGGAGAGAAACAGCAAAGCAAATGAAAAAGAAAACATCTCTACAACTTTGTGGAGGGCTTCAAGATATCCTTCATCAACCATTTTTAGACTTAAGGTCAAGGATTTGCTCACCATAAGAAAGCAGGAGGACCAAACTCTATAATGAACAGAAAGCACTCTAGCAAAGAAGGTTGGGTGAGAGAAACGCAAACACTCAATTAAATGCATTACTATATAACAATGAGAATATATTACCTCAACTACAACTACATTACTCTCAAGAAAAAAATATCAGTGAAAATAACAGGAGTCAATTACAACTACAAACATATGTAACTTAAGATCCAGTTTTGTCTTTACCATCCAACTCAACAGATGAGTTATCAGATCCAGTCAGATCCAACTTCACCACCTTTTCTCAAGCTCTTGGATTCAGGGTTCAGGCTTCCCCTACCCATAATTTCCTTCTGTCGTTACAATACGTTGGACCTTGTTTGCTGCCTGTTTATTCAAGATGGGATTCAGTGGGCTCAGTGCTCAGCTGTGAGATAAGTGATTTGTTTGTATCATAGTCAATCTTTCTATGGAGCTTTATTCCTTTTGTACCTTTCAGGTTTGCTGTTAGTCCTGTTTTAGGCAACGTCTGTAGTTTAACCTATTTTAAACTCTTTTAGAGTTTTGTGAGTTTCTTCCTCCTCTTTTTCTCCTTCTACTCTTCCAAAAAAAGCTTTTTTTTTCTTGTTGTGGGAATAGGATTTTGTAAGAGAATTTAGCATTATTAGTAATTTTCTCTCTTGATATTGGCATTTTGTGGTGCTGTTGGTGTTCTTCTTGTTGTAGAGATGGTGTCTGACAAGGCCTCTGGAATTAAAAAATGCATTACCTGTGGGCACAAGATCCCCTCCTCAGGACCCACACACCCTGTGTGTCTACTCTTTAGGGGTTGATCACCTAGACATTAAGTGAGAGTACTACACTTCTTTTGGAACCAAAGCTCTTGTAGACAGGAGAAACAAATTAATGCTAAAAGGTCTCCTTCCTGACGAAGTGGGAGATTCAGCTTCTTCATCTTCTGCTTCTGTGTCTCCTTCTATGAAGAAGCCAGACAAGTCAAATTCCACTAAAGAAAATGAAAGGGAGAAACAGACAAGTAAGGAGAAAAAGAATGAAAGAAAAACAAAAGCAAAAGGAGAAATCTTGAAAGAGATCATTGGCCGGGCCCTTTTGGCCCAGTGTCAAAGACTCCCAGGCACTCAGAACCTACCACTGGACAAGATCTGGCTAGGATCCAATTTTCATTTCCGCCTTATGATTTTTCACTGGAGTTGGACAGTCCTCGACACCACTCACAAATATAACAAGACAGACCTAGCCACCAGTCCTCCAGACCACCTTTAGTGGCATCACCATTCAGGTCCTTTCACTTATCAAGAGATCTTTTAGAAGCCAACATTGAAACGATTATGTGGAACTTTCTCAGGACACAGATTTAGATGGAGGTCCTCTCAGCACATATCTCAATTGTGCTCCTGGTCATGTCCCTTATTGATCTCTTCTTTTTCACTCCAGCCATTGGATCTGGTGCCCACAGTTCCAAATCATGCCCAAGAAAGGTCTTTGCAAGGGTCAAGACCTTGGTCAGCTCCAATCTGACAGTTTCCCTCACCCTTTTGACTCTAGCTCAATTGAATCAAGAATGGTCTCAGAGCTAAGAAGTCAGGGCTGAAGTATGGGGGGCAGGGTCAACTCTGAGGTTATTGGTGTTATGTCTGCCCTTAAGTACTTCAATCCTGGACAGCTCAGCTCTGATTTCTGCTTTGGAGCTGAGTTGGATCATGGCTGGGGAAATTCCTTCTTTGATCTCCTTGGGTGCAAGCAGCCTTCTTCAGCACCAGTCTGAAAATTGGCTTTCAAAGCTTTTGAAAGTGTTTTCTCCAGGTCAAGAGAGGAGGTATCTCATAACCACTAAGCACCATCCTGACCTCACTCAGATCCTGTTGTTCTGGTTTATGCTTATCCTACCAGAAAGGGACAGACAAATGTTTTAAGCCTGGAGGACTTTCACTTGTTGAGTTCCACACCTTCTCCGGACCCTCCCACCAGAGAAAGCCACATGAAATGGACTTGCAAGAGGTGTCATTTGCTGAGGATACTGACTTTGAGGAAAGGAAGGGGTCTCTAAGATCCTTTTTCGAAAATGTCTCCTAGAATTCATGAAGCAAAGAGGGGGTTGGTCTACCAAAACTCCCTCTGCTAAGGCGCTGGTGTTCCTTGTGGCTTTCAGGGCTGGCTCAACTACCTCCTGTGTGGTCCTGCCCACTGAGAAGCTCATTGACATGGTCTCTCAGTAGGCCTGGAAGGAACCCAATGTGGTGGAGCCTATTCTCAGGAAACCTGATAAACTCCTGGTAGCCCCCAGGAACAGATCCCATTGGAGCAAGAGTCCCCCCCCCCCCTGGTAGATGCCATGGAGGTTGTGGCAGCCACTAAAAAGGAGCTTTCTGAAGAGACTACCTCTGTCCATCCCCCTAACAGGAGTTCAGGGCATTGAACAGGTGTGGGACTTCAGTGACATTTGCTCTTTGCTTGCTGAACTATGTAATTCATATGTTTCTAGTGGGATTTGACAAAGGAACTCTAGAAATCTCTGTCGGCTAACCTGCCTGCTAACATACAGAAAACTGTTGAGCTGCAGCTATCTACCCTTCAGTCAATGTCCAGTGTGTCCATGCTTCTGCTTTCCAGTGCAGCTGATGACACATCAAGAGCCTTCAGATATGTCCTCAAATTGATGAAGCAAAGATGGAGGTTGGTCCACCAAAGCCCCCTCCAGAAGGATTTGGTGTTCCTCTAGGCTTTTGGGAGCAAGTGTCCCTGGTAGATGTCATGAAGATTTTGGCCACTACAATGTAACTTTCCAAAGAGAGCACCTCTGTCCATACCCCTAATAGGGAGTCCAGGGTACTGAACAGGTTTAGGAAATGGATTTACACTTCAGTGACATTTGCTCTTTGTACACTGAACTATCTAACTGATATGACTCCTTTTCAGAGAGATTTGACATACAGGAAACTGTTGAGTTGCAGCTATCTACCCTTCAATTAATGTCCACTGTGTCCATGCATCTGAGGTCCCTTTACTGAGAAGCCTTTTCAGTGCTCCTAAATTGATGCCTGACTGATGCACTTTGGAGGCAGTCAGGGGCACGTATCTCTGCACTCTCATGCCTGGCTAGACATCACTGAAGATTTGTGGGTGCAGTAGATAATCACTAGAGGCTATATTATTTCTTTTGATTTCCCCCAACAAATAAAAAGAGAATCCCTGATGTTCCACCCAATAAGAGGGAGTTAGCAGCAGAAGATATCTCAAAGTTGCTAGAAAAATGAGCCATCTAGAACTTACCACCAGACCAGCAAGGATCTGGAGTCTATTCAAAATTCTTTTTGGTTCTGAAAAAGACTGGGGATCTCAGGCCTATTTTGTACCTCAGTCTTCTGAGTCAGTTTGTGAAACAGAGAATGTTTCAGATGGTCTCTGTTCAGTCCATACTCCCTCTTCTGAAGAAGGATGCCTGGATGTGCTTGATAGTTCTTCAGGGCACCTACTACCACATCAAGATAGTGAGGCAGTCCAGGAGATTTCTCCATTTCTGGCTGGAATATAGTCATTTCCGGTTTATAGCTCTCCCCTTTGGCTTTACCATAGATCCAAGGTATTTGCCAATGCATGGCAGTAATGGCATCAGGTTAGAGCACTGATCTCCATGGACCTTTTTTCACACTCAACCAAGGAATAGGTCTGGTTAAGTGATTTGCTGAGAGTGACATAGTTAGGTAATGGAAGCTGAAGCTATAACTAAGGCTGCAAGGGTTCCAGGTGTTCCCCTATTTAGATGACTGGCTCTTCACCACACCCATCAAGGATCTGCTTATCTACTGCAGAGACTTCTTGTTCAAGTTTGCTTCATACTTGGGGATCACATTAAATTTAAGCAAAAGCCAACTGACACCAAAGCAGACAATAGGGTTTATAGGGTGCCACCTGGATACAACTTCTATCTGTCTGTCACCATGCTTCTGAGATCCTGACATCTTCAAACCCTTCAGCAAAACTAATTCTCCATCTGCTGGGTTCAATAACTTCTTCAATCATGCTGGAGCTCAGGCAAGATTTTACATGAGAGTCCTGCAGTGGAAACAATCTGTCCAATGATCGATGAAGCATCAATGGCTTCAGTTCCCCATACATCTCACGCCAATATGCAGGAGTCACATTTTTGGTGGTTGGCCTCTCTGATAGTCACATGGGGTCGACCATTCACCTTTCCACCACTGACAGCTGCTGTGAACACAGAAGCCTACCTTCTGGGGTGGGTGGGCCATTTTGAAGGGAAACTGGTTTAAGGCACATGGTCAATGACAGAGGCCAGGCTTCGGATCAATGTCTTGGAGATGAGGGTAGTCCTCCTACCATTGCAGGCATTCCAGGACTGCCTCCCCAGGGTGTGATATCCATTCATATGGACAACATGGCAGTGGTCTGGTACATCAACAAGCAAGAGGAACCCATTCATACCCATTATGCCAGGAAGCCATGAGGGTGTGACAGTGGGCAATATCTTCCCAGTGCTTTCTGATGTCAACACACTTCCCTGGGAGTTCCAATGTCTTTGCAGACAAACTGAGCAGATCTATCCTTCTGCTCCATTTGTGGCCCCTTAACCAGCCAGTGGTAGCTATGATTTTTAATTGCTGGGGCTGACCATGCTGCAGTCTTTTCTTGTCCCACCTGCACACCAAGTGCAACATCTACTTTGCCCTGATCCCCCTACAGGAACAGTCAGTGAGGAATGTTGTAGTCCACAACTGGCCCCCATGTCTTCTGTAGGCATTTCTACCATTTCCCCTTATAAGTTTCTACAGAAAGCCATAAGGTGCATAGTGACAGTAATTCTCTTTGTCTCTTCTGGCCTTAGCAGGTCTGGTTCCCCTTTCTCTGACCTCATCTGAAACACCTCCTCTGGGTGCTAGACCCTCTAACAGACTTTCAGTTTCACCTGTCCAGACAGCCTCGCTGAGACTTTAAGTTCTGAAATTAAATGCATGTTTTTTCCAGTTCTAGAGAAAGCCAGGGATACTAAGTTCTCAGCATCAGTTAATCACATTTTATCTTCATCACTGACATTGCACATGTGGAAGGTTTAGAAAAACAAATGGAAGAAGTTTAATATCTGGGTGTCCTCTAATGGTTTAGATCCTTTTTCAGCCCCTTTACTGTCTATCTTAGATTTTCTGGTGAGGTTGTTTCAGGAAGGTGCTAGTTTCTTGACAATTAAGGTTGAACTAGCAGTGATATCCACCTTTTTTGTGTGAGAAAACTAGAACTCCATTACTTCTTACAAAATGACTATGACATTTTTAAAAGGAACTTTTCTTCTAAGACCCTAAATCAAAGACTCAGTTTCTCCTTGGGATATTACTGTGTTGCTTCAGACCCTAACCAGATCTCCCTTTGAACCATTAGCTTCAACAGAACTGAAATTTCTGTTTTGGAAAATAATTTTCCTAGTGGCCTTCACTTTAGCTAGGGGAATCTCCGAGTTACAAGCCTTATCTTGCAAACCTCACTTAATTTTACATAATGACAGGGTTTCATTTCAGACCAGTCTGTATATTCTCCTTAAAATGACATCAGAAGCAAACTTTAACCAGAGAATTAACCTACCAGTTTTCTTTCCAAATTTATCTAACGAAGGGAATATACATTACATTTGATGGATGTGTACTGTCAGGTGAGATGTTATCTGCATTGTACGAAAGACAATAGAAGAACAGACAAGCCTTTTTTCTTTCGTTTTCGAAGACAAAATTGGGTCAGGGAATTTATAAAGTTACTTTATCCAGGTGGCTGTCTGATTGTATTGCCTCTGTCTATAAAGAAATGGAACTGGTATTACCACACAGACCTAAGGCTCATTCAGCTATGGTACGGTAGTGTCAGCCTCCACTGGTTATTTTGCTGACTGATGATATTTGTGCTGCTGCTACTTGGTCTGCTGTTCATACCCTTATCTCCATTATAAATTGGTTATACAGTCTAGATCCTGTGCATCCTTTGCCTTCACCACTTTTTGTAATATCCTTTCATGAGACCACTTTTGGTTATTAGCACTTGGGGAATTTGTCTCATCTGTTGAGTTGGATGAAAAAAAAACAACATTGGATACAAAAGTTATATACTTACCATAATACTAGATCTGTGTTGTCTTCTTCCATCCAGACCAGCCTTCCCTCCCTCCCTCCCTCCCTCCTCGGCTGATCAAATGGACCTGACCATGGCCTTGTCATGTTTTGAGCATAGAGCTGACTCCTTACTTCTTCTGTATTTTGGTATGTTATCCCATATTTGTTGGTATTTATTAGATGAAGTGCTAGATAAAAGTAGATAAACTCAATCTGATGTACTGTAGGGGCAGAAGGGTGTTATAGTTATAGGGGAGGAGCCTGAGCCCTGTATCCAAGAGCTTCTAAGAAGACACCATGGTTGGATCCAATCAGATCCAGTAACCCACCTGTGGAGACACATGAAGAAGATAATGTTGATCTAGTGTTATTGCAAGTACATAACTTTCATTTTTGCAACCTTTGTAACCTGAGCAAGTTGTATGTGCTGCTGTATTAAACAAGGAATCTATGAATGTGTGTTCTGAAATAAGGACATCATAGTTTGATGTGCCTGCATGTGTATTTATCTACACACATGTGCTCCCCTGAACATTTTAGTAGTTATCCTGCCTGTTGTATGCTATGCAACTATGTGACCCCTTATAAGTCTCAGGCACAAGGCAGCAGTCGATGTTCTCCAATGGTATAGTGTACTGTGTTTTATGAAAGACAGCACCTGCTGTGGGAATAGAACCCATAAATTTCCTATGGTGAACCATGAAAGGCAAGTGGGAAACCTACTGAGCCATTGTGACAGCAGTACAGCTGTCAAATGTAGGCAGAGCCTGTCACTGCACAGTGAATGCGAGTAGTGTAAGATTTCATACAGTCATGCATGTGTGTGTGTGTGTGTGTGTGTGTGTGTGTGTGTGTGTGTGTGTGTGTGTGTGTGTGTGTGTGTGTGCATATGTGCTCCCCTATGCACAATAAAAGTTATTGTGTCTGTCATATGCAGATACCAGAAGGACAGTCAGAAGGCACCCACTGAAGTCTCATTCACAGCAGAGCAGTTTGTTGTACCCCCCATGTACTGCAATGTATTTCACGTAGACGGAATGGAAGGCAACTACTGTGGGAAAAGAATCTAGAACCATAAAAAGTAAGTAAGTGTACTACCTCTGGAGCCACCATGGCAGCACTATTACTAATATCGAAATTCCAGCAACTAACAATCATATATACTAACAAACTGACATAGATAACTGCTAAAAGCTAGATGGCAACACCCAGATCTGCTCTGAGTTACAGCGCAAAGGCACATAAATTATAGAATCAACTGATATTGCTAACATCCTGGCAGATAGATTCAGTGCTAACTTTACGCCCCTCTCATCCCCTAAAGGGCCCATATCTATACAGGAAGAATGCAGAGTCCCTGTAATCACAACTACGCAGGTAAAAGCTGCACTCTCTAAAGCCAAAAACACAGCATCCATGGGATTGGACAACATCCCAGGCTGCGTTTTACACGAACTTCAGAACATACTGGCTCTCCACTTAAGCACCATGTTCAATAATAGCCTCGCATCAGGCTTTGTGTCCACTGAATGGCACACAGCAACAGTTATCCCACTCCACAAAGGGGGAGCCACCACTGATCCCGGGAACTATCGACCTATTAGCCTGACGAGCCTGGTCTGCAAGGCCATGGAACGTATCATCATGGAACTCATAAACAAAGACATTGGTTACCTCCAAACTCTGGATCCCACACAGTTCGGGTGTGTGAAAGGCAGATCATGTCTCCTGAACCTGATTGACTTCTTTGAGGCAGTCACCAAAGCCATAGATGAGGGTAAGGTGGTTCACACAGCCTATCTTGACCTCGCCAAGGCTTTCGACACCAACCCCCATTCTGGAATTATAGCTAAACTCATTAAACTAGGTATAAATCCCTATGTTACAAGATGGGTTGCCAACTGGCTCACTGACAGAACCCACACTGTAAAAGTTGCAGACTCCAAATCTGACCTCAAAGCAGTGACAAGTGGGGTACCACAGGGTTCCGTCCTGGGACCTCTCCTGTTTGATATCTACTTCCCTGAAGTACAGGCTAACACAGAAGGCCTCTGGCTAATGAAGTTCGCAGATGACTGCAAACTAGGAGCCATAGTGAAGTCCCCAAATGATGTGGACATCCTACAGAAGGGCCTCACTGAGACAGATGCCTGGTGTCAGAGCCATGACCTCAAGCTCAATGCCAAAAAGTGCAGTGTCATCCCCTTTGGTAAAAACTCTGTACCCATGAACTACCATATAGGCAGCAATCTACTTAACACCGAATACGTGATAAGAGACCTTGTGACCCAGGTGGACAGTAGTCTCTCCTTTGATAGTCACATCGCCACAGTAGTCAGGAAGTCCATCTAAGTGGCACACCTCATCATAAAAGGGTTCTTATTCTGGAAAAAAGAGTTCATTGTTCCCCTCTACTCGTCACTCATTAGACCCATTATTGAGTACAATGCCCCTTTTGGAATGTACCTCACAAGACATCTGCAGCAGCTGGAAAGGCCACAGAAGTACCTCACAAAGAGGATTACTGGCCTCAAACAAATGCCCTACACTGACCGCCTGAAATAACTCCAGCTTTACTCTGTAGCATATCGCCTACTCCGAGGTGATTTCTGCCTAACATATAAATCTATGTCAAACCCAGAGCTGTTGGACATGCTACACCTAAAGAAATCCCAATCCCTCCCAGCTACACACTCTAGGGACCTAAACCTTGTCACCACAATAAACAGGACACGCTGGAGGGATAGATTCCTGTCCCAGAGACTTAATATACTCTGGAACAAGCTACCCATCTATGTCATGCAAAGTTCTTCATTAGCACTCTTCAAGAAAAATCTTGATGAGTGGATGGGAAATAGGAAATACACCCCGGGGATCACTTCTGTGTCTCTGCTGGACAGTGGCATAGGAAAATAACTTTCTTGGTTGGCGTAAGCTATGGAACGTTGTTGGCTAGGCTTACTTAGGCCCTTGGGCCAATAGCCCAGTACCTACCTATAAACCTATGATAAATAATACTTCATAAGCAACAGGTGTTAGCATATTGCCCAGAATGAAGCTGCCTAAGAAGCGTATAGGCTCATAGGTTCATAGGAGGTTACTAGACTAATATCCCTAGGGCCTTTACAAGCCTAGCCATGTTATACCTGTGTCCCCTAATTGACCTTGGTTAGATGGTCATTATTCGCAGAGCGAGTCTGTGATCAGCATTGCCTGCCCCTGTCCATGAAGAATACTGGTGCCACCCCAGGGTTTAAAAACATGGATGGGAGTCCAGTAATTATGCTTTGACTCTTGACAGCTAAACAGCTTCATAAGGTGCAGTATAAAACAGGTGTACTCACCGTTGTGCTTGCTGGCAATTTTATACAATGCCCTCTGGAGCTATGGGACGAAAAGAGACAGACATAAGTACAGTACAGTCCATACTAGCATGATTACTATTTAAAAGAAAAAAAAGTTTAAAATCCACTTACAGAGCATCTTAGGATCTCTCACTCTGAACTCTTCTTTCCATTGGTGATGAAGGCCTGGATGATGTCTGTTCAGGTCATTGAAGTGGTGTCTGCACTGTTCACCAGCTTGAGGGATACCAGTGGCATAAGTAGCTATCCTGGTGAGAAAGTACCAGGCATCCACTGTTAACAGGGGCTGTTATAAGAAACCTATAGCAAATGGTCCTGGTGATCTCTATGTAAGAGATGAAGAAAGATTTTAGTCTCCTGGGAGTACCACCAGGCACCTTGCAAGTACCAGTGCCTTCTGAAGACACAGCTGTTTATCATGTCTCATATGAGAATAATGGCTGTCATTTGAAAGTCACAGCTATTTCCCATTGCGAGAATTCATGTAAATTCTAGACAAGCTCAGTAGTATGGCCAGTAGCAAGGTTCAAGATGGACTGTGCCATTTTTTGGACTTTTACAATACAGTATTAGAGGTGTGAATTATGGCATCAAGAAGTTAGATGTATAGCACGTTGTGTAACTATTAAAATGATAGTACTGTTTGGCAACCTCTTACCTATTGGCACAAAGCTACGAATTACAGGGAACGTCATAACATTATTCCCAAGTACAAACTCGGTCATGTGCATGATGCCATGTACAACTTTCTGCAGACGTTTGCTTATGGGCAGTAGGTATAGCATAGCTAATTCAGAGACATTCTTGAGCTGAGCCCTCATTTGCATAATCATCATGCTCAGAGGCCCAAATCAATGTCATATAAACTGTAGTAGTGGCACTGAGACTCAGCACACTACAGAAGAAATCATAGTTCCAGAATCACAAAAAGCTACCCCTTTTGAGGATAATTAACTCTGTGAAAAGCTGAATTTATACTCACTGAAGGTATGTGCAGTATTTTCCTGACTAGTACTTGTGTGTATATGGAAACTACATACTTTGAGGAAATATGCTGTTATGTGTTTTAACAATGGAAAAATAGTGAAGCACAGAAAAGAATGTACACAAGGGTTATAAAGGTTAATGGGAGGCACATCTAAATGTAATGGTGAAGTCTGATGCTGTGTAGCTAAGTGGTTAAGATGCTGGTTTTGTAATCTAAAAGTTCTCAGTCTTTTGGTGGTACATCCCATTGTGGTTTTTCATGTCTAACACATGTAGCCAGTTGAATTTTATACTACTCTGAATCTGTTTGATCTCATGCAATCTCATAGGATCATAAGATAACAGGATCATAAGAAGTTACTAGGCTACTGACCCGGAGGTCATTTCAAGCCTACCCGTTTCATCCCAATGTAATACCATAGATACTCTAGACAATACCCAGGATTGTAGTTATTAATGACTGCCCATGTCTAGGTGGGTTGTGGGTGCTCTCCCTGGTAAGACTTTATGGTGCTCCATCCACTCATCCAGGTTCCTTTTAAACAGTATCACAGAGGTGCTCTCCTTTACATGAATTGGTAGACTATTCCAAAAACATGGCAGTCACTGGGAAATACATTTGTCCCTCTAGCACATCCTATTCAAGTCACAGCCCATATTTAGGTCCCTGGAGTGGGTAGCTTTAGTCCTGTTTGATTTACAGATATGCAGCACATTCATTAGGTTTGGGTCGGAGATTGCTCTGTAAGACAGGCATAAGTCTTCTCTAACATGTCTATACAATACTGAGTATAGTGACAGGGACTTTAGTTGGTCTGTGTAAGGCACATGCTGGAGTCCCTTGATCTTCTTAGTTAGAAATCTCTGAGGTCTCTCCAATTGCTGCAGGTCCTTTGTAAGGTATACGCCAAAAGGGGCATTATACTCAATTATGGGCCTGATTAGTGATGAGTCTAGAAGGGTTATAACCTCCTTTGCTCCCGAGGTGACGCTGATGCCTCTGCTAATCAAGTGTGCTATGTAGAAAGCCTTCCTTACAACAGTAGACACAGGGGGTAGTTATGATGCAGCAGTGGGAATATTCAGCAAAAATGCTTGATTTATTAAACACTGATGGTAGATACAGCCAAGTATCTCGGAATTAAGTTAATATAGCCTACCATAGAATAGACATTATTCTAGAGGATAATTTGTTACAAGTGGCCATAATAAAACAGTTGTATGACTTTCTTAAAGTATCTAAACCATACATTCCAAGCATTTTTGGAATACCCAAAGTTCATAAGAACTATATGAACCCCCCCCCCAAGACCCATTGTATCATCTGCCAGGTCAAAAACACAGCCTCTAACTATATACATTGACGAAAAGCTGAAACCCTTTTATGATTTATACCCCAACATACTAAAAGATTTGTGGGATTTTTTGTACAAGATAGGACAAGTAGAATTTAACAACGACTTTTTGTTTATAACCATCGATGTCAAGGACCTCTTTTCAGTTATTCCCCACAATAGAGGTCTGCAATGGTTTGAAAAAATGTTACTGGAGTTTGAATTTTTGCAACACTCAGATTTTATGACTATCCTGGAAAGCATGGAATTGGTATTAAAAAACAATTACATATATTTCCAGGGTGAGTTATACCATCAAATGGATGGGGTTGCTATGGGTGCGGCATGCGCACCCATATTTGCAAATATTGTCCTATTATACTGGGAAAAACATTTTATTTTTGAGTCACAGTACAAAGATTACATCAGGATTTACTTCAGATTTTTGGATGATATTTTTATTTTGTGGAAAGGGTCCCCACAAAATATAGAAGGTTTCATAGAATACATAAATAACACCACAGAATTTTTGAAGTTCACAAATGAAACCAGAGAAATTGAAGTACATTATTTAGTTGTGACCATTATGAAGGACAATACTAACGGGAAATATATTTCAAAACTACATAGAAAGGAATGTTTCTCAAACTCATATTTTATTATGAAAGTAACCATCCTTACAAACAAAAAGAAAAATATAGTGAAAGGACAAATGATACGGGCAGCCCGTATGACTTCTAATAAAGATGACTCGCCGCTCGGTGAAAGAACTGGATTATATTTAGAGAATGTTTTGTGAGAGAGGATACCCTGATTAGCATGGTTAAAACTATCAAAGAAGAAGTTCTAAGGGGATGGGGAAATAAATATATGCCCCTATTAAACTATGAAAGTAACAATAACAACAGAAACAAGGACCAAGCATCAGTTAAAGGTGACACAGGTGGTTTATATTTAGTGTTGACATACACTCAAGATACTAAGGGGATTCAAAACATTGTGACAAAAAACTGGATGATGTTTTCTATTATGCCCAAAAAACCCACGGTATTTTCTAGACCACTAAAGTTTGGGTTCAGGAGAAACCCCAATCTAAAGGATATTTTTGAAAGGGGAAATACAAAACCTGTGATCACAATATTAGGAACATATAAATGTGGTATGTGTGGTCAGTGCTCATTTATGTATAACCAAAACACACTTACATTGGCTTCCCCAAAAGTCACTTTTTACCCACAAGGGCATTTCAACTGTCATACCAAAGGGGTGATTTATTTAGCCCATTGTAAGGCATGTGGTTCCTACTACGTGGGGAAGACTGAAAGTACATTGAGGCAGAGGGTGTAGTAACATACATATGATATAAACCGGAAAAAGGACACCAATGCCCTTTATAGACACTGTCTGCAGTGTCCCCAAGCAGACTATAAGTTTTAGGTTATAGAGAAAGTTACTTAACAAGAAAGGGGAGGTGACTGGGAATCTAAGCTAGAATTTAAAGAACTTATTTGGCAATTACAACTTGATGCCTGGGTCCCCCCTAGATTGAATGACCACCTTTCACTAGCCCCAGCTCTTAAGGTAAGAGCAAACAGATATTAATATAGGACAACATCCAGTTTCTTAAGTGTTTTTAAGTGTTTTCTAAGTTTTTTATACATATGTATATATGTGTTATATGTGCATATATGTAAAACATTATAACATGTAAAAATCTTTAAATATATTTTGAAGTCAGTGTTGTCTTTTTAAAAATGTAGTATGGTTTTTATGTAACAGTCAATCAAAGAGGTGCTGCGTGTATTTAAATGGCTTTATATTCAATGTCAGGTGATTCTGAAGAAGTCTCTGCTGTTTAGAAATGAAAGTGCTAAATCCTTTAAGCTTGTATATTTTACTGGATATTAAAGTGATGAATTTCATCGACTGGGAGTCCTTTATTTGTACTGGAACAGCAACTGAAGTGAATATTTGGTTATTGCTAAGTTTTTCCTCAAAATTACCCTTGGAAGATTTGACATGTTGTCTTATTTGCCTGTTAAGGCTAAGGAGGGTGCTTTTCCATTACTAGGGCCTTGCCTTAGTTTTCTTAGACAGCAACTCTGCATTTGTTGTAAAGTTTGTTGATGCTGGATATCCACCATGCTTCTTTTACTTGGGGCTCTGGTTTTGATTCTCTCTGGAACAGTCGAGTCTATACATTTTTACAAGTGATTGTACAGGGCTTTAGCGTAAGCTTTGGTGTAGTTACCACTTCCAACTGAGGGCGAGGCATGGGATGCATTTATATCTTCCCCTAGGAGGGTATAGTTTGCTTTGGTGAAGTTTTTTAGTCTGAATTTGCTCTTTGTGAGTTCTGGTGTTAGTGCCAGTTCGAAGGTAACTGAATTGTTGTCAGATTTCATTAATGAGGGTCTGACTGTTGTGGTGGTGGATCTGTTTGTCATGTTAGTGAGGACTAGATCTAGTATGTTTGTTCCTCTTGTTGGGATTTATACAATTTGTTCCAAGGCATTTGAGTTAATAAAGTCAAGGAACTTTTGTGCTAGGGAGTTAGGGCTAGAGTAGGTTTCCCAATTATTGGTGGGATAATTGAAATCCCCTATGACCAGGGTGTTTGCCAGTATTTGGATTGACTCCAGTTTGGTCAAGTAGGCCTCATGCTTATCATGATCCATGGAGGGGGATCTATAACTAGCTATGACTTGAATGGGGGGGGGGGGGTCTTACCCACAGTAATCTGAATTTGGAATAACCTCATGGAGTTGTCCAGTCTAACTACTCAGGGTGTGAATTTATCTCTAATATAGATAGAAACGCCACCTCCTTTGGTTCTCACACATTCATTTTGTGGTCTGAAGCTAAGCAGAGTTGAGCCTGGTTAGTACTTGGATGGAAAATCACCTGGGAATGCCAGGTGCTGTAAGCTTTTTACATATGTTCTGTAGTGTATTGGTTATGTCTACTTCACATGCAACAGGTCCTGAGTTCAATCCCCAGTACAGGCACTATAATTGTAAGTGTATTAACTAAAGGGGGAGGTCAGCACTGTGTTGTGATATTGTGGGCCATTGCTACGGCTTATTTTTAGGACATATTACTGTATATAACAGTAATGTGATGCTGCCACATTCATATGTTATACTATTACTGTGGCACCCTACATGATAACGTGCATGTGGGAGGCTTGTTGAAGGTAACCACAACAGGTATTACACTGTAATGTGTGTGTGTGTGTGTGTGTGTGTGTGTGTGTGTGTGTGTGTGTGTGTGTGTGTGTGTGTGTGTGTGTGTGTTAGAAAAATATGTATTAATGTGTGTATTAGTAATATGCTTAGTGCATTCAGAGCCAAAAAAGAGTTAACACGTTTATTCTATTTCATACTGCACAAATCTGTACAAACTGCAGTTGCCTTTTGACCTTGTACTGTCAGCTAAATCTTGCTTGTGCCTTGGAAATTTACTGAGAAGCAGATGATTTCTGCTTGCGTTAGTCAAATAATGAATAGAACAATACTGCTTATATGAAACTTAGACAGGGAGTTCCGCTGTGCCATGAGAACATACACAGCTGTAGAAGTAACAGATAATTAGGACAAAGCCTGCTTGAAAATATAAACTGCAATCAGCATTTGCTTGTATCTGTATTAGAAAAGTACCTTGAAAAGTAACAGTGTACAATAGATGCTTGTAAATGAAGTACTGGTCACCAAGGCCAGGTTGTTTTTCTAAAAAGTTTCTCACAAATCCAGTCATGTCAGCAGAAAATCTGAAGTAAGACCTGCTGTAGAACAATGCTTAAAGTTGTGTTTGATTACGTCAGCTTAGAAGGCCATGTCTTGTAAAACAGTATAAGAATGAACGTACTTCCTGTTAGTAGTTAGACAAATCCTTGTATTTGCATGTTTATGTCTCATTGCTGCAAGTAAATTAAAGTGCCTTAACTGAACCTTACGTGTATTGGTCTTTGAAGTTTTTTCCTTTGACAGTGTGTGTGTGTGTGTGTGTGTGTGTGTGTGTGTGTGTGTGTGTGTGTGTGTGTGTGTGTGTGTGTGTGTGTGTGTGTGTGTGTGTGTGTGTGTGTGTTTGTTTGGGAGGGTGTTGTATTGGGCATTGTGCATCTGATAGTGTTTGAAGGTTATAAAGCATATTCCTATGTATACTATTAACACTGCTAGTGGAGTGCATATTTACACTGTGTGTTTTATTCACATAGCAATATGCCTGGTTAGGGGAAGAGTTGAGAGGCAAGGTCTTTGATGAGTGGAGGAGTAGGAAGAGCAAGTTCTTGGATGTAGAGAATGTGGTGCTGCCACAGGTCCTTTGTCCTTAGGACTAATGGCTCTTTGAGTAGGAGGATGCTGACTAGCCCAAAAATGCATGTGTTTGGCAAGATCTTGTGGTTGACATCACTGTTGTCAGTGGGCAGGACAGTAGCTATGTGCTTGCCAGATGTAGGCCCACCGACTTCACCAGTGATGCTGAAAAATGGTCTCCACTTTGCATGGGAAGGTAGGGTGATGGGACAGGACCACCCTTCTATCCATTTTTAATGGAGACAGAGATGTTTCTAGCCTCTCTTAGAGAGGGCAGATTCCTCATAGTCTTATGGTATGGTGTTGGATTTCATAGCTGAGCTTCAACATGCCCCAAGAATAACCACTGGAGATACCCCAGGTGTTTATTGCTATATCTGTATTACACCATGATTATTTTTGATTGCCTCCTATATCACTGCACATCTAACTAATGTTGTGTGCTTTGGGTACTACAGAAATGACAGGGGTATTACTTTCATGGGTACCTGCAAGATTTAAGGCATTACCTGGTATTGCTGGTAAACAGTGTAATATTACATCTGCGCTGGGACTATGTTAGAGGTGGTGGGTTATACTTATACTGGGCATTGTGCTTTACTGTATCCACCGATGATTCTCTATCCAGCACCACCACAGTAGAACTTTGGAAATTCCACCACCTGATGTTGGAGAATTGTCTGACTGTGGTGATGATATCAGTTAACAGTCAGCAGTATCTGTGGTGGATGCTGAGAGTGTGCAGACAAGATCATCTAACCAGACCATGATCACATTATCTGTGAACACCCAAGAAACACACACCACACAAGGAGGACAGGTTAGTGTTGACTCTCAGAGTCAGGGCATCAGTGTTAGCCACACTATATGGGAGTGTGTACTGGTGCACGTTGGAAGCATCTCAAAAACACGCTCCAGAAGTACCCTGGTTTGGGATATGGCATAGTTGTATCTATGGTTTTTTACACTCTGTGGATTTCTGATTGGTGTCATTTGCCAGGGCTACAGGACATATCTGGCATCACCAATAATATGCCCTTAGGGAAAATCATCCCTCACAAATCATTGGTAAAAGGTCACATATGTGCTATATGTGGGAGTCATGGTAACTGCTTGGGTGGCCAGCAGACATAATATAGATTATATCTTCTGCATTCCCACCTGGCAATTAATAGAATGATGGCCTTTAATGCTCACATACCTTCATCTCAGGTCAGCAGGTTGGGCCTTTATTTTAATATGGGTGCAGTCTATGGCACGCAGTACCTCACAGAAACCCCAAATGATGTTGGTTTTCTCTACTGTGATACATGGAAGCCACATATGTTCTCTCACATGTTGATGCATGGTATTGAGAAATTGATAAAGTATTATTGAGCCAAATGCCTGAAATACCCTCTCTGACTCCCCTCACTAATATACATAAAGCTGCACATCCCTTTGCATCCACTGGGATAGCTATCTCTTGATTCCTGGGCCTGCAGATAAGGCCAGTACCTGTCCACCAGCTCCTGTATGGTGTTCCCAGTGATATGGTACTGATCTGTGTCATTATCATGCCGTCAATGAAATGTTAATCAAGGTCAGATGACATGGCACCTTTGAGGGTGATGATGGGCACCACTGTGGTTTGTAGTGGCAATAATAGCTTGTTGCCTATACACATTCCCTAATGCTGCAACAACCACTAGTATTCTTTCACAATTCCCCTGCATGTACATGAGGATTTGGCTGCAGTTATTACCGCTAGTGTTAATGGCACCATGTCACACTATTTATAACATTTCTGAATTGCTCCATCATCTTATTTTACTTCATTTTCATACAAAGTGCCCCTCATTTTAATACTGTTGCTCATCAGCATCTGCTTATACAGCCATTAGCATATAATGTGAGCAGCTCTGCTTCTCAGCCTCCACAGCTTACACTGAGTGTGTCATTGAATCGCCATGCTCATGTTTGCTCATCACCCACAAGTGCCTACCTCAGGGTGGGGAATGTTTCTGAATCCAAGAGATTATCTCTCTTTCTCTGTTCAGGAAGTTTATTGAGCAGTTAGTAAAATCTGTTGTGAGTGTACATCTTTGCCACTTTTATTTTTAAGGGATTAACAGATTGGAAAAATGGTTACATGTCATCATACTAAAATAGTGTTAGAATATTAAAGTTAAATCTAATGGCAGAAATGTAAAATAAATGGGACTAATTATGACTCTGAGAGCTATGACTATTTTACAGGAAAATGGAACCATTTACGGGGGAAACTGCTCCCAAAAACAAAAGCAATATGTCTTCCATAACAATGCAATCTTAACAAAAAAAAAAAAAAACATAGGAAAAGGGAAGTTATGGAGTTCTAAGGAAACTACTAAGTCAGCTTACATACACTACAATAATAGCAAGCCTTTTGAATTGACTGGAATGCATACACAATTGCTCATTAGAATGTTTGCAGATCTGGTGTGAATGGGCCTGAACATGAATGGTTACCATAATGTGACATGTAGGTTTGTCACAGTGCTATACTGTAAGTGAAGTCTGATTGCTTTGTCATCTAGAAGTGTTACTGTGAAGTGCAGCTGCAACCCAAAACCAATCTGGTTTATGTGATGTAAACAGGTGATCATATACTGCAGACAAGAAACCATTGTCATTACGAACTCTAAACAGTTCATAGGATCATAGGAAGTTACTAGGCTAATGGCCCTAGGGCCCTTACAAGCCTAGCCAACTTCTTAACCCTTATTTCCATGATCAGTACCCATTGCCCCTGTCCAAGAGGGATGCAGGTGGAACCCCTGGGGGTGAATTTGTGGTCAGCATCCAATTGTCCAGACTGCTTTTGAAGAGGGACAATGAGGTGCTCTGTTTGACATGAAGTGGAAGTCTGTTCCAAAGGTGTGGTAACCTCTGGGAGAAAAATCTGTCCCTCCAGCAGGTTTTATTACTGTCACATACCAGGTTAAGGTCTTTAGAGCAAGTAACCTGTGTGCCATTTGAGTTTCCAATATGAAGCATTTCCAATAACGCAGGGTCAGAGATTGCCTTATATGCAAGTCAGAGATCACCTCTGAGTAGTCTATATGAAATGAAATAAAGTGACTAGAAACTGGTGCTTAGACTATGATTCAGAAGAGTACCCAATGATGTTGGTGTTGCCAATTCATGTTGGAACCCATGTAGGATGCAGCCTGGCATGTTATCAGGTCCCATAGATGCTGTGTTGTTGGCCTTAGAGAGGGCATTTATGACCTGCTCTTTAGAGATGCAAGGTAGGGGACAGGTGATAGGGATGTCATGGGGTATGTGTGGTGGGGAATAGGGGAGTGAAGTTTTCACAGAACCTACCAGCCAATAGGTTAGCTATGTCCACAGACTCAGTATATGTGGTATCATTAATTACCAGTTCTGCACAAATCTGGGCCTTTCCTTTTAGGTTACAGATGTAACTATAGAATGCCTTGTGGTTGTTCTTTGCTGAGGAAGCTAATTTGGACTTGTAGTTTGCTTTACAGGATTTCACAAGAAGTCTTATTTGCTTGTTTAAGCTGAGGAGTGAGTGTTTCCAATTTAAGAGGACTCGCAACCTGTTACTCTTAGACAACAGTTTCTTCCTCTTATTTTAAAGCCTGTTAATGGCAGTTGTCCACCAGGCAGGATTGCTCTTCCTTGAGGAGCTTGTTTTGGCCCTGTCAGGTACAGCCAAGTCAATGCAGTTATATAGGTGTTTGTATAAAGCACTGGTGTAGAGCTCAGCATAGTTGCCAGTTCCATTTGAGAGAGGAGGTGCAGTGAAGCTATTTATACCATCTTGTAATAGGTTATAATCTGCTTTGGAGAAGTTTTTTAGTTTATTTGCTGCTAATGGCGGTTAGGTGTGATAGTTACTTCAAATGAGACCGATTTGTGATCCGATCTCACCATGGAAGTCCTCACAGTAGGGATGCTACAGTGGCCCTCCATATTGGTGAGCACCAGATCCAGGATGTTGGCACCCCTTGTGGGGGTGTCAGCCAGGTGGTCCAGGGCACTGGAGATAACAAAGTGGAGGAACCTTTGGG
This sequence comes from Protopterus annectens, assembly GCF_019279795.1. Taxonomy (NCBI): domain Eukaryota; kingdom Metazoa; phylum Chordata; order Ceratodontiformes; family Protopteridae; genus Protopterus; species Protopterus annectens. The sequence continues at coordinate 1,599,107,868 of NC_056737.1, read as the reverse complement.
TAGTTGCACTTCATTTCTTTTATGGTAGCTGTCTCTAGTTGCTGTTGTTTTTCAAGAGACTCCAGAATTTGTATCAGTCGAAAAAACTTCCAAATTCTTTTCCAGCAACTTTTCTTTGCATTCATAAGTTCGTAGGTAAGTATTAGGCTAGATGCTCTTACAGGCCATTTAAAGCCTAGCCAGTTTTCCTTTTTGGTGCTCGAATTAACCTTTCCCATTTAGTGTTAGATTGGCCTTACCCATCCCATGATCAATAATTATATATTACTGCTAATAAGAATAACTAGAATCATCCACCAGAGAGTTACTAAGTTAGCACAAAATAAAAACCACGTAGTATAATGCAAACTCCTTTATTGACTAAAGTGCTTTTTGTTCCGTTCAATTGGGGAACTTCTTCAGATAAAAAAATCATTCTAAAACAACATATATATATATACTAAAAGGCATTTTGTCAGCTGCTCGCATCCACCAATGCTGGATCCCAGCAAATTAACTGATTAATAAATCATCTCCTTTTGGCAAACTGGCTTGGTCCCTTAATGTTTAAAAATATGTATATATATATATATATATATATATATATATATATATATATATAATATATTATAAAAACAATCCAATGCCCATATAATTATGAAAATAATGTAGGGATATAAATATATATAGAAGTATATATGTTTAAAAAGGTCCACTTCCATGAATCAAAACTATAAAACATCCTACGACATCCTAGGTGGATATTCTGTAAAAGAAATAATCATAATCCCTATATGAAACAACAATATTGCTGCCTATAACTCTATAACTTCTCTAACCACTAAGACATAGCAATATAAATATTGATATGAATGTGAATATTACATCCTTCCATCAATAAATACAATAAATATGATGAAAGAACCAAATAAAAAAAGAAAAAAATGTGTATATCATAACAAATACTGTATAAATATGTATAAAAGGTGTATGTATAAAAAATATATGAAAAAGTTTTATGTAACAAGTGCAAATACATACATTGATAATAATACTTAACATATGATCTATTATCTCATTAAACTTTTAAGTTTTAATATACACATAATAGAATAAATTTCATTTAAACCTGGGTATTGGCAAGCTTTGGTCCACAATTGCCAGAGTAGTTCCAATCTTTCTAGCAATAAGGAATCAGTACCCCCTCTCCCAACTGGGACTATTGCATCAATTGCTCCAAATCTAAAAGTATGAGCCATATAGTCTTTGATGTGCCTAGTCAAAGCATTTTCTTGTTTCAATTTTCTTATATGGTAAAGGTGTTCGTAAATTCGTTCTCTTAAGCTTCTGTCGGTTTACCTATATAAAATGCTGGGCACTGTTGGGTGACATACACAATAGACTGACAGTCTAATTTGTGTTTAGTCTTATACTCGTAGCCCCTGATACTAAAACACAAACCCATCTCCATGTATGAGCAATAGTGGCACATGTGACATTTGTACATGTCTACCCTATTATTGAAAAACATATTTACATTCTTCTGTTCCAACAAATTCTTCAGGTTTTGACCTTGCTTAAACACAATTCGAGGTGGACCTTGAAATTTACATCTAATTGTGGAATCGTTCTTAATAAAGTCCCAGTTTTTGTTAATGATCCTCAATATTTCATTACTGTCTATACTAAATGGTGTTATCAGACTTAACCAGGTAAAAGTATCCCTATTTTGGACCACATTAACTTGTTCGTCCAACTTGGTCGCAGGGTTTTCTTTACTGCCCAGGATGGGTTTATAAAACCCTCTTAATCTTTTATCCTGGTCTTCAGTTAGTAGATTGGAAAGCAAAGAATTGGGGTAACCCCTTTTGAAAAATATCTCCTTTAGTCTGTCACATTCAGTGATGAAATCATTGTCTCTGGATACGATCTGTGCTGCTGTAACTAATTGTCCCTTCACCACAGATCTTTTTTGATGAAGGGGATGGCAGCTACTAAAATGTAGGAAGGTATTCGAATAAAAGTCTTCTTCCTGAAGATGTTATGCAACCTGTCGCTATTAAACATAGAAGTAAAAAATAATGAAACACAATTTTTTAACTTGTTATCAAGGAATTTTGCTATATAGCTTGTTTTAGACCATTCCCCTCATTCAACCTGTTACACAGATAGAATCATCACATGAGTTTACGACCAGTAATTGTCCAACAATATATGAATCTAGCTATGGCAAAGAAAGGAGTTTAACTTTTACCAGTGATACTTCCTTTTGTCCCTTTGTTACTACATTTTGTGAAGACAGCTATATGGTCACTGACATTTTAAACAAAAATTGGAGCATTATAAAATGAGACTTACATATGCTGGACACCTTTGGACCATCCCTTAAGGTAGTATATCGAAGGGGTAGTAACATAAAGAAGATTTTGGAAAGACAATGACCAGGACACTGATTTGTCAGATGGCACCATGTGGTATGTGCTATCAATGCCAATATATTTTTGTTGGGTACAGCGTCAAGATATTGGATAAGACTATAAAAATAAAGGGCAACTACAATTGTTATTCTCGGGCAGTGGTTTATATTGCCCTATGCACACAATGTAATGGATACTATGTGGGCAAAACACAACGTAAATTGTCACAAATAATTTTGAGCATTTTTATGAAATTCCACAACATAAGGAAACCAATGCCTTATATAGACACTTAAAAGTATTTCCCCAGCATACTTTCAAATCTGCGGTATTACAACAGATACAAAGTGAAGGGGTCCATGACAGAAGAACGAAACGCTGGATCACCAATGACCACATCGTCGAGACAACATCGCCGACAGCAGACATCCTCGGCAACGGTGAGTAGTGCGGAATGGGAGTTAGTCCCATTACTTCACTGTAGTGCGATCTCGAAGTTGGTTTATTTAAGAAGGGGGTGTGTGGGGGTGCAGGGGTGCTTCCCCCCCTGCTATACACATTTTAATGTATGGTTTGTATTACGGGAACGGAAATGTATTTTGTTCTGTAATTACTTCACTTACTTTGTCGTGGATGTCTGCTTTCGGCGATGTCGTCTCGACGATGTGGTCGTGGGTGATCCAGCATTTCGTTCTTCTGTCGTGGACCCAAAGTGAAACTCATGGGGGACCATGGAAGTTATATTTAGAAGAGAAAGAGGTATGGTGGCAGATTTATTTGAATGCTAGCTGTCCACCAGGATTAAATGATGACATGGTGTCTGTTTCTAGTTTGCTTAAATTAAAAGTATATGACAGGTCGAATTACATTCTCTATCACTAGAAACATGATGTAATGTATAAATTGAAATGGTAGATGGATATTATGCAACATCAATAGTGATGTGAATGTCTCTTTAAGGAATATGCATATTTTTTTAAACTTGTAGTTCCTGAAATATTTAAATGAATCATGTGAGGGTGCTTACTTGATGACATTGGCTGCTGGTAGTTATGACACTGCTATAACTGGTTGGGTATGTTTGTTAAATGGTGTCTGAAGAAGTCTGGTGATTTTAAACCTGACAAAAGCGCTTACCAATAATCAAACTACCCCACCAACTCATATACTGTCAACTCCTTATTGTACATAAGGTGCTATATAAACCAAATGACTGTCCATCCCTAACAAACGTTATCCCTTATCACCCAAATAGGACTCTGCATTCTTCCAACGAAGCCCAACTAATTGCAAACCTAACAGCTTAGTTGGCTACTCCCTAAACTGTCACATAGTGTTCAAAACCTGGATCTCAACCCCCCCCCCCCCCCAACAGTTAGACAAGAACCATCACTAAAGTCTTTCAAGCTTCAACTAAAAACACACCTATTCAACTCCTGGTGTTGGAAATGCTCTCCACCTGATTAAAGAATTCTTCACTCTTCTAACTGCTGTCCTTGACAAACTATTTATCCCTTCTAAAACAGAGTAACTGCATAAAATTAAAACCTACTAAATTTCTGAATACTGTATTAATAATCTAATGAACAACTGACATTATAAGACTTTGCCTGTCTGCATATTATTTCATTACTGATTTCTTGCACTTCATATTTTATATATACTGTATTAAACAGCCACTTCTCATGCTTAAGTATAGAGTATATATATTAGATGTCATTGTCAATGTTCAATTGTATTGTATTGGAATTTTTTTCCCTGGGCGTCTGGTGAGAATAGGTCCTGAGCCCAGCTGGACTTATCCAGAAAACAAAAGCAATAAATGAATAAATCATTATTTTATTACAATAAGACAGCTGTAGTATATAGATAGATACATATGTTTCTATCCATATATATGTATATAGTATATATACATATGTGTGTATGTATGTATATATATATGTTGAGTCTTTCAGCTTTTCCCGGTTAGGGGTTGCCACAGCAGAACTCCGGTCCGCTAATGATTGGTAGTTGATTTTTACGTACCGCGTTACCAGCCCTGATGCACAACCTTCAACAAAGGTACGCCCATTCACGCATGTCTCCATGCAGAAGACGCTCTAACTGAGAATCGAACTGGACAGCGTCTTATTGTGAAGTGACAACGCTACCGCAGTACCACCACCGCGGGTATATATATATATATATATATATATATATATATATATATATATTTATATATGGGATCTGTACAGATCCCCGACGGTACTTTCTGCCGAAGCAGAAATCACTGAACATGCATAACCGAAAGTGCTGTAGACCGAAGCAACACTTTCGGTTAAGTATGCTGGTTGTGCCGGTCACACTATGGTGCGGTTAAGGGAGAATTCCCTTTTCCCCACTGTAGTGCGACCTCGGAGTGAGAATACAAAAGTAGGGGAGGAGGGTGGCTTGCCCCCTGCATAAAAGAAGATTTAATGCTTTTTTTTTTTTTGAACGCACTTTAATGAAAGTGCTTTTTCAGTGAAAGTGGTTTCGGTAAAGTGCGTTCGGTTATTGTGGATTCGGACTATTGAACTTTCATTCAATAGTCCTAGATCCATATGTATATATATATATATATATATATATATATATATATATATATATATGGGTATAGGATGTACAGTGTCCTGATACCCACACTCAGAATGACAGAGAGTGGAGTAAATCAACAGCAAGTGTTTTTGTAGGGGTCAAGCCCCCTGCACCCCATATCTCCTGCTAATTATACATACTAACTCTGAGATCACACAACCCCCCGAGAAAGGAAATATCCCCCTACTTGGGGACTGTCAGTCTTTCACATCTGTTTACCCCCTGTCTGTGTTGACCATTTGGTGTCAACCTACTTGTGTGTTTCGGGATACTGTGCTTTCGATAGTGTCTGACACACACACACATGTATATATATATATATATATATATATATATATATATATATATATATATATATAGGTGTGTGTGTGTATATGTACACATATTAATAGTCAATACATTGATTACAATGAGTGTGTACAGAAGCAATTTGTGAGAGAAAGTGACTGAAACCACCTGCTATTTGATCATAGGTAAAGAGTTATCTATCTTCCATAATATAGCCCCTACACATTTTAGTTAAACCCACCTATTTATTTATTCCTGCAAGTCTCCCTTGCTTTGAAATCACCAGTCATCAATGTACAAGACATGTTCTTTTTTAAAATGATTTATTTCTTCAAAGAGAGATGCAAGATTTTAATTTCTCATAGTCATGACATATTTTACCATGGTTTTTTACATTGGTTATATTGAAGTACTCCCCATGAATTCTTTGCAGTATTTTGGGGTGGGTTCTGGTCATTTTCACTGTGTGTGATATTGCCATGATAATGTCAGAATTTAATGTTCAATACCTACTATAGGTTGTCAAAGAGTTTGCTTCACATCAGTGTTGGATTAAACACTCAAACTCATCCAATCATCTAAACTCTTTTTAAATGAGCCAAGTGCTTTTTTCATCCTAATATTCAGAAGTAGAGTATTCCACCACACTCCAGATCTATAATGAAAAGTACTCCTTATTGATGAATTTTATACTAGGGTACTTTAACAAAATTTTTTCTAGTCTCTTCTTGGTGATTTTTTTATTGCAGCAGTTTCATAATGTATACATTTATATAGGAGTATAAGGTCTAGCAACAACTGTGTTGTGAATTCAGTAGAGATGTAAGAGAATATTAGTAAATGGTAATAAATAAATTTAAGAAACAAATACAGCAGGTGCATTTGTTTATTTGTATTTGCTAACCAGGGTAGCGCAGTCATTCATATGGACCTTCTTCAGCACAGGACCATTGCCTGGTTAAGCAACTTTCCTCACAGTTAAACAGCAGACTAATGGAAGCAGAAGAAATCAGATCATGAACTAAACTTCACTGCTTAATCCTCCATTAACTAAAAAATAAAAGAGAAGCCTAAACACAAGGAAAACACAGCTAAGAGTACTGCCATTTATAGTTTTCAACGAGCTGTGCTATTTAGCATTGTCTCATGTCTGATTATCCTTTGTAGTTATTTCCTAATATGACTAGAATGCTTTGTAAGGCGGGGGGTTCCAGTTTTGTAGTAACAGCCCCTCTTACTTTTTCCAATAGTTGTTCCTATTTATCTTGCACATGTTTAGTCTCCCCTGTTTCCATTTTTTTGTAGTAGAAGGTTCATAGATTCAACCTTATAGCTTAAGATCCATCAAGAAGCTTAGCTCAACACCACTTGGTAATAAGAGTATATTACTTACTTATGGTAAGAAATGATGTCAGCGTATTTCAAGCATGAACCTATAGACTCCCACACAATTGTCATCTTGTTTTGAAAGTGGAGGGGGTGTTACTTTGATATGTAGAGGGAGTTTATTCCAACATCAAGCTTATGAGTCTGTCACACCAGCAGATGTTGCTGATCTTGAAGATGGGGTCGAGATCTTTGGCATGAGCCATACCTTTGGATTTCCAAGGGTGCAGCAAGTCAAAAAGGTGTAGGAATTTTCAGTAACTGGAAAGCTAAACAGAAAAGAGGGATAGATCTTTTAGTTTTTCACAGTAGCTTACATTATGTAGACCAGAAATCTTCTTGGACAGAAAACGTTTGAGTTTTAAGTTAGGAGCTTTGTGAGGTATATCCCAAAAGGAGCACTGTATTCAATGATAAGCCTAATAAGGGAAGACTATAGTGGAATAAGATTGCAGGGTACATAAAGGAGATATTCCAACAGATTACATGAGTGAGATGGGACTTTGGAACCACAACAGGGACATGATGATGATTGAAAAGAAAGACACTTTTCAACATAGGCAGTGCTCAAGTCCTGGATAATTGCATCTGTTTCTGAGAGGGGTGCCAGCAAAGCGGTAGGAGAAAGATATGCTATCTTTTTTAAAGGCAACTATACTGCATTATTTGATACATAGGTCCTCCTATAACTGACACACCAGTCATTAGTGTTGGAACATCTGAATGTTCAACATTATACTGATTACTACACTGTCTGCTGCCATTAACATAGTAAGACACATTCCCTTGACATCTGCTTTCACTTCTGAGAATTAGATGTCACAGAACTAGGGACCCAGGACAGAACCTTGTAGAATACCAATGGTGACATTACTCTGGGTAGAGGAGGAACCCCCTATCTTAGCAGCACAGGCTCTGTTGGAGAACTAATTGGCGATCCTGCAGACAACATACAGATGTATGTTAATGTGGTAAAGTTTATCTATGACACCAGCATGTGGAATCATGTCAAAGGTCTTGATGAGATGAACATAAGCAGTATGGAATGTTAGGCCTTCATCACAGAGTCCAAGTGTAAGTGTTAACTACTGTTGAGAGAAATTAAAAGACATATATAATCAAAGAGACCAGGCACATGCATCATTATTACTGTTGAGGGGAATAAAAATATCACAGTTTATGGGTGTATGTCATGTGCTACTAAAAGAAATCCAAATTATAATCAAAGCTATTGAAATAAATCAAAAATTATAATCAAATCTTCAAGGCATACAAGTCATCTATTGTTTGTTTTGACTAGAAAAGAATAAAAAGTTATGCAAACTTCATTTTCCACAGTTCATTTTACTGCCGTTAAATAACTGAATCAAAGCATAAAATTTCTCAGATACCAAGAAATAAACAAGAAGAAATCCATGGCTAAAATGTTATTAAAACCAGAATTATAAAAAACAAAATAGGGTCTCAGAATCACTTCCTTCCTCAGGTTATCATCTTCAATGAAACAATCTCTTAGATGTACACATAAATTATCCTAATGAAATAAACTAATTACAGATTTACAACTTTTGAAGGCATCTTAACCTCATGGCATATTTACCCAAGGATTCAGAAATAATCCCTTCATACACACACACGCACATGCACACACGCACATGCACACACACACACACACACACACACACACACACACACACACACACACACACACACACACACACACCTACACTATTAATCCCCTTCCTAACCCATCCAGATAGATACATATACACACAAATACACACACACACACACACACACACACACACACACACACACACACACACACACACACACACACACACACATGCACGGTTATTTGAGACCACTTATACCACTGCAAATATGACACACACCACTACTCACATGCACACACTCACACAACCACCATCACTACATTTCCACTTCATCTCACCTAACTATCTGTAATGGTGCCTTGCTCATTGAGTATAACTGAGAAATGCAGCATTTTGGCTGTGTCAATTTACAGGGCTGATTGTGCTAATTTAGACAGCTGAGCAATTTAACACCCTTTCCACAGGCATTTCTAGGGAGATAGAATACCTAATTAGCATTAGCAACTCCCCTGGAATGTCTCATTAGCATTTAGCATGGCCATGGATATGGCCCACCACAGTAATTCCACCAACGGTGTAGAATCACTGTTGTAGGCATGTCTGAGTCAGAAAGGGCATCTGAAATTGGTTGGCCACTAGTGTTTGGGATTGTGGCCCTTTCTGAATCACAGGTTTAAAGGAAAACTCCATCTTATTAATAAAAAAATGTATTTTTGGGTCTATATTAGATCACCGAACGCTTAAAAAAGTGAACGGTGATTAATCGATCCTATATAAGCGAAAGCTTACAATCTCGAACTGTCAGAACAGAGATTTTTTTCCTAGGGAAAAAAAAATCGCTGTTGCAAAACACATACACACAACAAAAGCACACCAAACAAACAGCAATCCACACACATACACCTAAAATCTGACACCTAACCCTACACTAAACTTTACACACACCACTAACTATCCACTTACCTTAACCCAAACCCTAACTCTAAGGTCCGTCACTATCGCACATTCACCTCACCCACTTCCTAACCCTAACTCACCTAACCCGCCCTAACCCTAACGTCCACACAATCGCACACATATCTAACTGCGCCCTAACCCTAACTCACCTAACCCACCCTAACACTCACATCCACACAATTGCACACTTACCTGAACCCGACCTGTAACTTTCCACCACAGCACTGTAAATACCGAAGCAACAGAAACGGACAACCAAATTCTTTCCCTAGGAAAAAATTCGGGTTTCTGTTGCTTCGATATTTTAAGCTTTCGCTTATATAGGGTCGATCAATCACCGTTCGCTTTTTTAAGCGTTCGGTGATCTAATATGGACCCATATTTTTCACTCTATCTCTGTTTTCTGAGTTATTTTAACAATCTCAAAATCACTTTGACTGCTTCTTATAGAATTTTAATGTTTTCTGCAAAATGGCTGCCAATGGGGCTTGACATATCAATGTGATCTTATTTTTCTTCAAGCCTTTCTCTTTCCCATCCATTTCAAGTCTGTTTAATGAGTCGTGCTAGACATAAGGAAGTAGTGGTATATTTCCATTCCATTGACATATAATGGGATTAATGTCAATCACTGTTAAGTTATATGCTGTCTGTAACAGGACTGCTTCTTTTATTTTTTGAGTAGTCCTCATTTGCATGTGTCTCGGGGCTTGTTTTATAGTATTGCCTGCTGCCTACTTTTATGCTGTATTTATTTACTGTGTACAGGACTACACTGTTTTACTGCAATTGTCTGTTTTTTATGCTTGTTAAATCAAATTTTATTGCTGTTTGCACTGTTTACAAAGCTTTTTTGTAGTTCCACTGTTTAAACTACAAGAGTAATTTTACAATCTATATAGTGTTTACAAATTGCCTACTTGTTTTGCTGTGACTAATGAATGACGTTCCCTTTCTATAAATACAATATCAGCAAGCTCAGCATTTCACAGTACCAACATTATCATTAGCATTATCACATTTATGGTACATCTGATATATCAACACAGAAAAATAAATAAAGGAGTCTGAAGGTACAGGGTTCAATATAGTACAGTGAGAAGATTTTTCTCAACAGTATATGACACCTGACATTTTCTAAAAAAAAAAAAAAATACAAGTTTTCATTATGTATGTGTCTACCTGATGTTTCACTGTACACTAATACAGGTACTGAGTATATAATATCTGTGCTGTTACTTACCAAGCCCTAACAACAAATGAAAACTAAATTTATTTAAGAAAAAATGTCTGCACAAGAAAAGACATAAGTGTTTCATTATATTTCAAACTGGTCTTGTCATTTTATTTACTGACATTATTGTATTCATGTATATATTGTTGTTTTAGGTGTTCTAAGACAGTGTAGCATCTAAGTGTCTTATGCCTACAAAATATTCACTGCTGCTACCAATTGATAGTACAACCTGTAAGATAAATATTTAAGAAAGTTAGAGGCAAATGTCATGCATCAGTACAATATTGTTAAGCATCCTCATAACATACTGCTAGGCTCTTAAGTTAAACTGATGCTGTAAAAATATACCAAAACCTCCTAGAACACACAGACCCCACACTCACCAGACAGGAAAGGAACAGAGGGACTGTAAACTGCTTGTCTAGTGCCAGGACCTGTGATGTTACAAAGGCCCCAAAGACCCTTAAACCAGACAAATATGATTACAACCTGGTGGTGGCCCATGTGGGAGTGATGACCTGAGGGGTTACAACCAGAGGGACATGCAGGGAGGTATGGTGGACCTTAACATGTTTTAGAGGCTGGAAATACGCTGGTTTTGAGTAGTATCTTACTTTCATCAAGAATGATGCATAGATGCCAAAATAAGATAGCTGGATTTAACAATTGGCTAAATAATCAGAGTCACACTAAGGTAGTCCAGTATGTATCAGTCTGGAATAAGATGGCGGATAAGACTTCTTGCCTTTATAGGCAGAGTCCCCTACTGGACATTCCTATACTGCTAAGACAACATCATGGGGGCACCAATCAGTGCGAGGAGTCTTACTAGAAAGATATCAGAACTTGAGAGCCTCTCACAGCTCAAAAACACATTCATATCTGTGAAGTTACTGAGACATGATTTCAGTGCAATACAATGCAATGACAACAATCCCTCTGCACCAGGGATTAGTGCCTATCATGCTTTCAGAGCCTTGGGCAACTATGAGGAAGTATCTGTATTTGTTAGAAGCACCATTATTTCACATTAAATTACCCATGACCCTAACTTAGAGCTCTTGGTGATCCAAAATCACCCTTAACAAATCCAGCTATTACTTCATTGTCCCTGAAAGATCATGGAAATTACCTTAATAATATTGAGGCATTGAATATTAAACCAAATTCCTCCCTGCTAGGAGATTTAGCCCCTGTCTGTACCCCCCACTCACATCTCCTCATGCCTGATTAAATCTGACCATAAACTGGTTACCTTCTCTGTCAGGCCTACTTGTACTACCCCATTAACAAATGAGACCATCTTTGGGGACTTTTCCAGTGAAACCTACCCATATGCAAAATTTCCAATAATCCCTTGCAAATAGACTCAGTTGAGAAAGCTGACACCTTATCCTCTGACTGTTACAGCACTTAAACAATTACATAGAAAAGTCAAAACCCATCACCCCTAAATGTAATTGTAAATTCAATAATAAAGCTATCTGCTAGAACTCCCATATAAATAAACTGTATAACAAATGAAGTAAAATAATGACAAATTGCAGAAATTCCCAACCACGACCTCAAGCCCACACACTGAAACATGACAATGAGGAACTTTAAGAGCACTATTTGAAAATGTAAAGGAGAATACAAATGTAAAGTTGCCACAGATACTAAAGGAAACTACCAATCTTTCTTCAGCTATGTAAGAAAATTAAGGATTAATGTCAAGCAATGCACTGGGCTTATACATAATAATATCACACTCTGATCATAAGGGTCAAGGCAAATTTAGAGCTAACTTTACTCCACTTACCCACATTGTTGTCTCCAGTATCCCTGAAAATTAGTTTCTCTTGAAATTATTTTGAAACAAGTCATAGAATTCCTGTCAAAGGCTAAAAATAATACCCCCATGTGCCAGGCTGGATTCTCATTAGTGTCATGTATGCACTATCTAAGCCTGTAATTTAACTAATCAGCATTAGCCTGACTACAGGGTTTGTATCGGATGCCTGGAATTCTGTACACAGGAGTGTCTCCTCTAGAGACCTAAGTAATTATAGGCCCATTGGCCTCATCAGCCTTATATACGAAGCATGGAACATATCATAACAGAACTCATCAATACAGACATAGGCAGCTTGACTGAACTACACCTCACCACCCCACTTAGTTTCATTTTGTAAAGGTCAAGTCTTTCTTCCTAAACCTAGTAAGCTTCTTTGAAGAAGTTACAGAGGCTATGAACAGTGGACACTGCGTATACTGCTTATCCTGACCTAGCCAAGGCTTTTGAAAGTATTCCCCAAGCTGGAATCATTGAAAAATTAGGCAAACAATATAAACTCCTGTGCTGTCCAATGGATTGCAAATTGCCTATACAACAGATGCCAGGTTGTGAAAGTTGCTGGTATGCTTTTTGAATGTAAAATTCTAATGAGTGGGGGTGCAGCTGGAATCTGTGCTAGGACTTCTCCTGTTGGCATTTGCGGATATCCAAGCCAATATCACAGAAGTATGGTTGACCAAATTTGCTGATGTCTGGAAGCTGGATACTGTTATCTACTCATCAGTGATACTAAACAGCTCCTGCAAGGGATAGAATATATATACCTGCCTGGTGTACTGAAAATGGTCTCAAGTTAAATGCAAAAAAGTGTGTCATAGTAGCATTTGGCAAAAACAGCAACTACCACCTCATGTTATCAACAGTGCTCCTCTTTAGACAGAGATGGTCATAAAAGACCTGGGTACTTATGTGGATAACTCTCACCATTTCTGTTATCATGTTTCCAACATACTCAGAAAATTTTTCTATTTAGTCCAGTTTATTGCTAAAAAATATCTTCAAGAGCCAAATAAGTCATCGTACCCATCTACTTTTCTGTTACCATCCTGCCATTGAATACAATGTCCCCTTTGCTATTTACAAATGTAAGCATATTGCTCAGTTGGAAAGGCCCCAAGTATTTTTAAACAAGAAAATTAAACGTCTTAAATCACTCAACTATCCTAAAAAAATTTTTGATTTTCCTTAACCTCAGTAGCCTACCATCTCTTCTGAGGTGATCTGTGTCTAGCTTTTAAGCCATGAAAGACCAAATCCTATTTGACCATCTATTTTTTTGCAAAACCAGTGCTTCAACTAACACCTGGACTGGGGACCTAAATCTACATCAAAATATAAACAAGATTTATTGTGGGGAATAGGTTTTCTGACTTGAAATAAGTTGGCCTTATAGATCAAACCAAGTACTGTTTTGGCTACTTTTAAGTCTAGTCCTGATAACTGGATGGGAAGACAGACATTTACACCAGGGTCATTGTGTAAGGCCTTGTATGATTTTGGGGGTAATCAGTATTATGTGTTTGACAAGGGCAGTAAGAACTTTTAAGTTTGTCTTTTTAAAGATGTATATGGTTATGTTAAGAGACATTTGCTTTATTTTGTTTGTTTGTGTCTTTTGGTTTTTCCCGGTTAGGGGTCGCCACAGCAGAACTCCGGTCCGCTAATTATTGGCAGTAGATTTTTACGTGCTGATTTGCCAGCCCTGATGCACAACCTTCAATGAAGGTACGTCCATTCACGCATGTCTCCATCCAGAAGACATTCTAGCTGAGAATCGAACTGGACAGCATCTTATTGTGAGGCGACAACGCTACTGCAGCACCACCACCGCAGTATATTTGCTTTATCTTGTTACAGCTCCTAAATGGTTTACAGTTTGCTTTTTTACTAAAGTTAGTAATTATTCGGCAAACCAGTTATATGCAAAGATTACATCATTGGGCAGAAAGGATAGAAACAGACAGATGAAATATTTGGTCTGACATCTGAATAATGTTAAATTGTTTCCATAAAGGGATGGATAATAAATAGTGTGAAATGTAATGGACTCATACTAAGCAGTGGTGCACCCCAACAGGTAGGTGGTGGGATGGTGGAAATATTAGTTTGGTTTTGATTTTGAACTTCCAGGTAGTGGGGTAGTTATGAATTAAATGTATGGTACTATGGGAACAGACGAAATATATGGAATTTTTGGATTAGTAGATAGTATCTGAGTGTATTAAAGGCCATAAAGAGGTAATTAAATATAGCCCCAGTAGAAGTTGGAACTGAGCCCATCAAAGACCAAGCTGACTGGCCATAGTCTGGGATAATTTTTAAGAGTCTGTATATAAATTGGTGACTTTGTTTAGTGCAAGTAATGAGCAGAATTAAAAGTTCTGAGTGGCTGGAGAAGTGACTGATGGGAGTTGTAGTAGAAAAGGAGAGTAGTCACTGATTTACTTGTAAATGCGTTTGTGACAGTTGGCACATGAAAAGCAAACTGACTGTGTAAGGACAGTGTCTATCTGATATGATTTTGGTTGCAGTTTGTCAGTAATTTGTCTCTTCCTGAAGAATATGTAATTTCTCAGGTTGATATTTTGCCTTTGTTTGAAATAAGTGGTTTTGGCTGTTTTTATTTATTTTTTACAGGTTTATGAAGTTAGTAAAATATTCTGCTGAGGCTGAGAATCAGATTTTTGTAGCCTTTTCAGGCTCTCTCCTGGAGTTTTAGCTGGGTTGTAGGGTCAGTTGTGAAATAAGGGAAGGAGGTACCTTTAATTCTGATGGTTCAGATGGGTACAGATGAATTAAAGATTCATACTCATTGTACAATCCCTTAAATTTCTAGCTAAAAAAATAAGTTTTGCTGAGAACATTAGATTTTAACTGCCCTTCATCCATTAAGAAACAAAAAAGAAATCCTGTGTAAATGACAAATGATGACTGTGCTGGTTCTTTGGTACGGATGGATGAAACCTTGACTGTGCGTCCTGTCACCAAAGTTTGATTTGTTAGCCTGTTTACTGGAAGGCACCTGAGTGAGCTGCCAATGTTGGTGTACCTTTTCCAGGGGGTGGGATGGGGGGGTAGATTTAAGTCTTGTTATATGGGTCAGGGCCATGTAGTTCATGGACTCGGAAGCATGATCCCAGTCAAGGAGTCTATACACTCCATCTGTGTAATGTGCAAAAACAGGTAATTGCAAGCTTCTTTGTGTAACCTGGCACTGCATCTTGATAGCCAGCTGACGAGTATAAGAAAACTCCTACATTCAAACAGGACGAAATCTGATGTCACCATCTCCCTCCTAACATTTTTTTTTGATTCATTAGCCAGGTAAATCCACTAAACAACAGCCTCTTTTCATGGACCACCCAGAACCATTGGTTTGACTTGCTCAGAGTTACACAGTTGACAAAGGGAGACTGACAGAATCAAACCCTGGACTACAAGATGAAGTTTGTTAACAGCACATGCCCTTAATTATCTGCACTAAGCTGCAACATAATCTTCCAGTCTCAAGAGTGTGAAAGAATGAATGGGCCTGATGGTGGAAGGACCAGTCAAGAGAAAGATAAAAAAATTACTTTGTTGAGGTTTTGCCATCATACTTTGACACTTTATGTTTCAGGACACAGACAGCAAGCTATATAAATAGGGAGACAGACAGGCAGATCTACTGATCCCCATTTGTGCTTTACCTTAGCTCCTGCTACAAGAAAAAAAAAAGCTGCTTTGAAAAAAAAAGTGCTTCACTGCTCTAGCTGTCAGTGCTGGCCACAGCAGAAGCACAATGTAGTTGTTCACAAACGGATTATTCTCAGCTTTGCTCAGGTGTAAATAGGCAGGTTTGAAAGCAGTATGACTACCAGTGAGTCCCTCATTTTAATGTATTAGACAGTATCGGGTATTAGGCTACACAGCAGCACACATAAATCTAATGCTTCTTAGTACTTTAACCTTGAATTATGAGGTCCACAGAAGAACGTAAAATGTGCTGTGTACTTAGTTGTTGAGCTGATTCAGTGACTTATTATTTTGACAGTCATTATTGGTGAATGGCTATGTAAATATGCAACATTACGTAACACGTTTTCTGCTATCCATCACTCTTGATATGTGAATAACAGGTTGGGACCATGCCAAGCTGTGATGAATGCCCTTCTTTGTTTGGTAGTTGCCTACATGAAAGCCATGAAACTAACAAATAACAGGGTGCCGTAAATGTCTGCCTTGCCATTTCAAGAATAAAATACTAGATTTGTATTAACAGAACATTTATATCTCTGGAAGCCCTTATACCAGAGTGCATTTTTTTAACCTGCAAAAAAAAAACTTTTCATCTTCCCATACATTCTTCAGCTATTGAAAAATACTTCTGAACATATAAATATTCCTAATTCACAAACTAAGACTGAAACTAAAAAAAAATGGACTTCTACTCCATGAGATTAATTAGTAGCATAAACTTTAGAAGCTGAAGTGCCTCACTGCTCAGTGTAATTTAACAGACTGTAACATATGTTCATTAAAACTTTTGATTAAAACTCAAACGTTTTACTGAAAAAGTGCTTAATTAAGGAGGGTTATCGAAAAACAATACAAACATTTAAAAAAAACCTTAGAAATAGTGTAGTGGAACAGTAGGTAGTTCTCCGTTATTTGAAATATCCTCGCTTTCACATTTCCAAAAATTGTTAGCAGGAAGATTGCAGCAGTGATTCAGCATTAAGTCAACCAATTAGCAAGGGATGAGTGTCTCACTGTTAACAAAGTAAACAGCCCAAGAAACAGGTTGTTCAGGTGAATCTGATTTCATTAATTCCTTTGATCTGATTTATCCCAGTATGGGGACTTTTAACCCTCTTTCTCATCCAGGTCATGCTTGAAAAAAATCCTGAAATAATTATGCTGTTTTAATCTCCACTTTTGCAGGATATGTGAAACTTTTGTCTTAACTTACATAAACCTGTAACATATAGACTAAACATAATTATAAGGGGTCCCCTGCTTTCTGTTAAATAAAGAAAAATTATATTAAAACTTTCCATTGCTTGACTGAAGGCCCACATTAAACTGCTATTTATGAAATACTGAACTTACTTCTAGTTCCCAGTATCAAAAATGTTGTATACCTGGATGTACCTCTTAGTAATGGGGAAGAATGCAAATCACCATCTCTGCTGGATAGCCGGCCACTGCAGTTCATTTAAATACCTAATTATAAAGCATTTATTGTGGACCTTAAAACTACGATGAGCATTTTCTGTAGCTTAGGAATGTGGAGTATGGGCATATGTACACATATGTCACATGGTGTGTATGTTAAATAATGTTTGAGTTTCAGTAGTAATAAGTTTTCCAGAAGCTGTGTGCCTGGGTATTTCTCATGCAGTAGCATCAAGGTTTATGTTAAACAAGTACCTAGTAGATGTGTGACATTTCCAGCCCATGTGTGCAGGACCCATTTCTGAAATGAAAAGTTATAAGTTTGGCAGGAAGAGAACAAAATCCAGTGAGACAGATTGTGATATGGTATTTCAGATGGAAACCTTCTGCAGATGAAGATGGCAAACTGGTACATACATGAGTTAAACCAATGAAGAAAGGAAATAACAAATGTTCTATAACTCCCACGTGTTCCTGATTTTGACTCAAATTTTAGCTCTTTCCTTCCTAATCCCTCTTAAAACTCTCGACTTTTGGGG
This sequence comes from Protopterus annectens, assembly GCF_019279795.1. Classification (NCBI taxonomy): domain Eukaryota; kingdom Metazoa; phylum Chordata; order Ceratodontiformes; family Protopteridae; genus Protopterus; species Protopterus annectens. Next base: position 1,599,089,836 of record NC_056737.1, on the reverse strand, counting down.
AAAATGTGCTGAATTTAGCTTATTATCTTTAGCTGGCGTTTTATAACACTTGATGTAATAAACATGTGGCGGCACTTACGTATTATCTCAACCACATTTTCTGACGTGCTGGACTTTCTTGTGTTTTACTCAAACAACGACAAGGGAGTGTAATCAGGAAGGGTAGACTGTGAAAAACTCTTCTGGGATGTTGGTGGTGACTTTGTAAAATGAGTAAGGGTTCAAATCTGAGGATTTGTGGCTAGCATGCTTGAAAGCATTGACTTCAGTGAGCAATCACAGTGGCTGCGTGTATATATGTACGTTGGCCTGAAAGAAGTGTGGGCACTCATAATGTACGATGTTAGACACATGCACACTCACACTTCCAACAGATTAGCTGCTTTTGAGCACGCTAGCCACAAATCCTAACGTGCAAACACTTACGCGTTTTACAAACCCACCACCAAGATCGTGTTTTAACAGTCTACCCTTCCCAATTACTTTGTTAGAAGTTAGACAGGGTACTGCTTTGCTTTTCTTTCCTGATGCTTTCTGTTCTCAGGGCAAAGGCTGAGAAAAAGGAACGTGGAACGCGTTTTAAGTGGAATGGGGGACTTGCTTAAGTGACATGTTGAGATGCTAGCAGTAAATGGGGAAACCTATTTTTCAAACCTTATTTTTTCAGCTGTTGAAGACAGAAACCTTCCTAAAAACAAGAACACATTAAAGAAAACATGTCTCTGAGGTTTTGTCATACTTCATTGGTCCCAGCCGCCAGATGACACAAGGAGAAGCAACCAGTATTAGCACGAAAATGTGGTTGCGATAATACATAAGTACCCATGTGGCTGCAGCCATATCTTTCCAAGGCAAGTGTGTCTGTGATTACTAGTTTAGTATGAGGATGTTTATTTCCATACAAAGGCACTGTAAGCAGCCCAAGAGACTGAAGGCCCACCAACTTTGTTTGGAGGGAAATAGCATGCAGACTTGGTAGTTGGAGAGAAAATAATGCAGTCAATTTAAAAGGATGTCGGTAAGACAGATGTGAGACAGGAAATTAGTCCATAGCTTATGGAAAAGTGACAGCCTTTTTCATAAAAGCAATGGGGAGTGTAGCTCTGTGAGGTAAGATCTTGTTGGCCCACTTCTTGTTGGCCCACAAAAGTGATTACATAAGGGGGGTGGGAAGGAATGTGTTGGTTTTTCTGACATATTATTTTTTTAGATATTTGCCTTCCCAAGCAAGTGTTAGAGAATGCAGGCTAACGCAGCCATGTAACCCAGTGCAAGGGCAATCTTGGAAAGATACATTTGAAGGTGGATGGGCCTGATCAGTAGGAATTCATGCTCTGACAGCTTGGCCACTTTCAGTCAAGCAGGATGGTGGCTTGACGGTCATGATGGTGGGGTGGCCCCTTGTATGCTTTGTTTGGTAGTAGGCTGGTGGGCCAAGGCGTGGGACCCATGATGATTGTTTGGCTTTGCAGACCTCTTCAGTTGTTTGTGTTGGATATATTTGTGGATGAGTTGAGTTTTGTGATTTCCAGGAGCTGTTTTATTTTCATAAGATGACAGTTGTATTGGCCTGACAGGATTCCTTCCAAATCCTGCAGTTTGTGCACATTCCCATTCATTGAAAGGCTATGATTTATCTTATTTGCTTTAAGTAATTTAATAATAATTGGCCTTATGAATGCATAGATGTAGCTAATTGATTCCAGTGCAAGTTCTCTTGTGACTATTGAGTAGGCATGAGAATACTAATTTCCATCTAAAAGCAATAGCTTGAGAGACAAGTCAACATTCATCATAAATTACTGCTGCAGTACTCTTAGCTATAAGGGTTATATACTGCTAAGAATATATCAGTCAGGCAGCATTTCAAAAGCTTTCACCCCCACCACCCCCCCCCCCACACACACACACACACACATGCACGGACACATGACCAGGCTGCTGTTTCCCAAACTCCTGTTTGGAGAAAACATCTGCCTAGGCACCAAAATACTTACTTTCTTGCCATCCATGACAGCACTCCTACTAGGCTTCACGGGATTGATGGTCTGTTTCTGTCTTCCATTGCTGGACAGATACGTCCCCATTGAGGAATCCCTTTCATACATTTTCTAGTTTGACAAAAAAAAAATGAACTGGGTCTTTTTAACAATACTGGCACATTTTATCAGAAATGTCTTGTCTGGCAGCTATTTTTAGCAGCAACTGTTAAATTGTATTTGGAGCACTATTTTGTGGAAAATGCTTGCTAAGGAGGTTTTTAGTGTGTTTGTGTATATTTCAGTTACAACTTACCAGCTCCTTCCTGCACTCTTCACCTGGATTCAGACTTCATTCTCAGATGAGTATGGAGAGGCATACTATTTCCCTGGTCATTTCTTCTACTGGACAGCAGAAAACAAAAAAGTTAAGTGAGTCTTATCAATACTGCAGGCTCAGTCAGTGCCTCAGCAGCAGTTGTGGCCATATATGGTTCCTCAGACATTACCCTTTTTTCTCTGGATCCTTCTGGTGTAGTCCCTTCTGCCTCAATGGACATGGCGGGGGGATATAAAGAATTGATAAAGAATTGAGATGGCAAATTTATTAAGAGCAGGCAAAGAACTTGACTTGAATGAAGTTACTAACACCAAATGTATTTTAAAGAATAAAAATGTGTAGTATGTTGCTTTAATATTATAATTAGTTTACCAAATGAGGAAGACTGTTAGTTAATTTATACCCCTATGATACACTTCTGGTATTTAAATGATTTATTTCTTGGATTTTGATGTTCTGATGAAGTTCTTGTTAATAAAGGACAAAAGCGCTAAACTTATTTGGCATTGAATGAGCATTCCTGTTGGCCTAGGAATTTTATTCTGTTCTAGACTGCACCAATGTATTTATGAGAATGTACAGGCTATTAATACAAGAAATAAAAACAATGCCCAATTTAAGCATTGAAAGTATTATGTGATTTTAAAAAAATTCCGCTGCAGAGTCTGCTATTTTTCTTTAAACATATTTGTTAACTGGGGAATCGTGTTGCTACACAAAGGCCATTTTCAAATTCAGACCAGGAGCACTGATTAAGTGGCTTGGTCAGAGTCACATAGCAGGCAAAATTGTGACTGGCTGAGGAAATCAAATCCTGGACCACAGGAAGAAGCACAATAGCATCTCATAGCCTTAACTGATTGCCATACACTAAAAAGGGAGGCCATCTTGGATGTTACAGATAGGAAAGAATATTGCTTGTAGGTTCATAGATTCAGAGGTATATACTAGACTAATGACCACTAGGGCCCTTATAAGCCTAGCTCTGCAATTCAAATGTGATCCACAAATGTGATTTATATAGGAGGTGATTTACCGATTGACTCTGTCCATCAGAGACATGGGAGCCAGACCAGGGGTGAATTTCTGATTACCCATCCATTGGTCCAAGTTTTACTTAAAAAGGTTTAGGGAGGAAGTCTGCTTCACATGGATGGGGACCCTGTTCCAAAGAATTCTCTAAGAAACATATGTCTCTCTCCAACATGTCTTTTTTATGTTGCAAGCAAACATTAGGTCTTTTAATTCATTCCCTTAAATGGAGTATTGAAAGTTTGTACTGTAACTTTCAATGGGCAGAGCCTACGCTTTTTAATAGAGCCCAGTTATGTCCTCATATTTCAAATAAATGACCATATCTCTGCAACCATAAGGATTACTAAAGAAGTACAAATAGCAAACTCATCAGTGCAAGCTATTTTTATAGTATTCTTAGGTTCTGGGACTTAAACTGGATTTTATAAGTCACAGTAAACCCAGTAACTCTTACATTTGTAATATTTATTAAACAACTTACAATATTTCAGCAACCACTTGAGTTACACACATACTGTAAGATGGATTTTACTCATCCAGCTGATAGCTTAAATATGAGGCTAAGCAGTTCTGTCTGTGTTATTTGGTTGTTGAGATGCTTAGAAAAACATGAAATTGATGACAATATAAATAAATATTACATGAATTGCAATTAATATCTCTTTATCTGCACTAGACAGAAGTAAAATATCAATACAGTTAGTTTTGCCATCGTGTAAGCTTTAAAATGAACTATCTTAATACCTTGTATGTGGCATGGTTTTGGAATTATTAATGCAAATATGAACAAGCAACATTTGACACCTAGAAGTGTCAGTAGGATTTAACTGCAGAAACACCTGGAGACATCACTTGACTGTAATGAGTTAATCTAGTAGTTGTGATGCTGTTTGTTTTGCGGATGTGCAAAAGGTTCATCAAAGCAGGGTCTATGGATGTCCTGTATGCCAGGCAAAGATCACCTCTCAGATGTCTGTATGACACCAAATAAAGAGACAGGGCTTTGAGGTGATGAGCATAGGACATTGTGTTGACTCCCTCTATTATTTTTGTAAGGAACCTTTGTGGATGTCCCAGTTGCTGCATGTGTCTGGTCAGGTACATACCAAAGGGGAATTATACTCTTGATGGGTCTGATGACAGCTCAGTACAGTGGTATAATGGCCTCTCTGGACTTAGATACCATGCCCTTGCTTATAAGTTGAGCAACTACCTTGGGCATTTGCTGGGTAATGGTTAGGTTACTATCTACATGAGCTCCCAGATCCCTGAATAGTGAATCAACTTTTAAGGGTGTTTTATTGGTGATGATGTTACCCTGGGTAGTAGACTTCATCAAACGTACTATAATGCATTTCTTGGTACTGAGTTTTAAGCCATGGTTTTGGCACCAAGCATTTGTCTGTATTAGGCCTTCCTGAAGGGTGTTCTCATCTTGGGGGGATTCAATGACAGCTCCCAATTTAGAATCATCTGCAACCTTGGTCAGCCAAAAGCCTTTGACATTTTCTTTGACATCCGAGAAGTAAAGGCCAAAGATGATTGGGCCTAGCACAGAGCTCTGGAGGGTATACTGGTAACCAGTCTCGTTGTGGAGGTGACCTCATCAGTTCTAACCTCCTGGGTCCTATTAGTGAGCTAGCTAGCTATCCAGAATATTATAAAGGGGTTTATATCTAGTTCCAATAGTTTGTTGACAATGCCCAAGTGGAGTATTGCATCAAATACTTTAGCCAGATCTAGGTAGGCAGTATGCACTGTTTCCCCTAATCCACTGACTTAGTGACCTTTTCAAAGAAGTCCACCAGATTCAGTAACATGGCCTTCCTTTGACAATGCCAAACTGGGATGTATTCAGTGCCTGAAGGTCTCCTATGTCCTTGTTGATAATTTCCATGATAATTCTTTCCATGGCATTGCAAATAAGATTAGTCAGACTAATGGGTCTGGAGTTTCCAGGATCTCTTGAAGGTCATGTCTTATGAAGGAGGATGACCATTGCAGTCCTCCACTCACATGGCACAAAGCCTGTTTTAAGACTATAGTTAAAACATTGGCAGTATTCACTATTTGGTCTAGGGTGCTTGTATTTACAAAGTCCAGGAATCTTTGTCCCTGTAGATTTGAGGTTATGTAGGATTCCCAGTATATAGAGGGGTAATTAAAGTCACTCATGAGTAGAGTGTTAGGTTGGGTGGTAAGTGTCTCGTAGGTCCAAGAATGCACTATGAGCTTCTTAGGACATGGAAGGTAACCTGTAGCTGGCTAAGATATATTACAGGATTTTGTCTATGGTGATCTTCATGTGAAGGAACTCCAGCAAGTCATCCTGTATGACCACCCAAGAGGTATGCTTTTTACTAATATATGTTGAGACACCTCCTTCTTTAGCCCTTTTCTGTGCAGCTACTGGTTTAAATGTGTGGAAGGCACTGAAACCTTGCACTGGTTGGGTACTCTGTGTTGCTTTAAACCACGTCTTGGTACCTGCACAGATGTCTATATTCTCAAGTATGAGAAAGGCTTGGAGTGAGTGTAATTTTTTTAGGCTCCTGGCATTGAGAAGTAAAACCTTGAGGTTCAGTTGAGTTGATTTTGTTATATCAGTAAGTTTGTCAATTTGGCATTGCCAGCAAAGGCATTATGGGGAGGATACATTTTTAGCTAGTAATCAAAAGCCTAGAGGGGAGAGGTGTAGACCAACCTTGGCAAAGCAATGTGGTCTGTTACCCTTGTGCTCCCAAGATGAGAAATATTGGATCCCTTTAGAATGACATCAGAAAGACAGCCAATTGTTGAAATCAATCATTTTTTGCTCATATTGTAGTGTCACCCTCAGTGATGGTAATATGTTGCTCAGTGCTAGGCTCATACTAGCCTGAGACACATAGTCTAAAAGCTCCATAATGTCTCCCTTCATATTTTCAGGGAAGTACACCTCAGGTCATTTACACCTACATGGACTACAATGGAATCACACTGGTACATGTGGCATAACAACTTGAGTATGTGTGATTTGGTAGATTCTGTCTCCAGATAAGCAACTAACAGTTTATCTTATCCTTGTTCTGCCTGGTTAGAGGGCATCAGCATATCTTACAATGGAGTCCCCTATGATGAGAGTCTGGGATGTGCGTTCACTTGCCTTGGGTGCTTAGTGTTTCAGGCTCCAGTGAGCATGGCACTATGCATGGTGTTAGGTGTCATTTTTTCTGAATGCCTTTGGGCTTGCTGAGGAGTAGCTTTGATGACAGGTGATATTTGCTGTTTAGGAAAACTGCTTTTAAGTGCCTCAGCATGCATTAGTTTATGTGAGTGTTATGGACTATGTGAGGTGGGTGTTGTGTGCATGATTTCAACAACCTGATGTGCACTTGTATGCAAGAGTTTAGCCTGCATTGTAAACATACTTCTCACATACTGTGTCAGCTTCTTTAAGGATTAAGTGGTTGTCAGTAAACATGAGATAATTTCCACATTATCTCAAGATTCCCATATCCACCAAGCTGGCTAAAGAGAGGTTAGGAAATTGCATATCCATACTATCCAGTCCTTTGATTTGTGAGCTACAAGGGGGTGATGTATTGGGGTTAGAAGACTATTAAGGGTGCTTTATCAGAGTACTAAATTCTACTAACTTTAATATTTACAGAATACTGAATTAAACTAAATCTGTAGGTATTGCCACTGGGCTCCCAACAAGCTGTTCTAAGCTTATTGGTACACAGGATATTTGCACCATATTGTTGTTTTACAGGCAACAGTTTGGCAAACTGATGTTTCTAGGTTTTTACTACTGTACAGGGCACTGCTAACTTATGCAAATGCACAAAATTTACAGCAGCACAGAAAAAACAGAAAACTAACTAAAGAGCCCACTGGCCAAGAAAGTGACTACATTATGAGTCCTTTTGTGTATTTCCTAACTCAGATAGACTAGGCAAACAACTCCTGCCACAAAATTAATAAACCCAGCCCTCCTAATGTAAAAACACAGTAGAAGAGACCCACAAGTGCAATGCTACCACAAACCACTTAAGCAAGTAGCTGGAAATCCCTTTCTGAAGGCAATGTCAAAATGGTTTTACAGCAGTAACAATGAGAGGAAGACCATTTTTTTGTTTACAAAAAATAATCACTGAAATACACGCATAAAAGCAAGAAATAATAGTTATCACTCAAAATAGCCTAAGTGTGATATGGCAATTGACTTAAATTTGCCTAGATGGTACTAGATACAAGTAAAATACTTCTGGAATTCAGGGTAGGACTCCAAGCTTTGCTGATCTCTTGGAAAATGAGCAGGAGAAAATATGCAACAAAGAAGGTTTATGCAAGAGCAATACTGTTTTTTTGGGTGGGCACTTAGTATGATAGATCTATGGAAAACAACGTGTGGGAAGATTATATAAATAGCTTTATATACCAGTCTATAGCAATGAAAGAAGGGTTTGTTTTGGCAATCTGACTCTGAGAAGTCAGGTTAGATGCATTCCATATCACGAAGCAACAGTGGCATTGGAAATGTTGAACAAAGGTGGTTAAAGCATTAGTTCTACACGTCATTATGTTTTACATGCTTTCATATTTGTATATAAGATATGTATTCATCTCAAGTTATTCACTGGTGTATTCTGACCAAGTGATTCCTGAAGACATATGTAAGTGGTGTTTTTTTTTTATTTAATTACACCATCTAATGAAGTCTCCATGATGAAACTCCTTATTCTTTATTGTATTTGTAAATAATGTGACTTTTATTTTATATTTTTTCATCCTCACTGAGAAACAATGGAAAATATATGCAAGATGTTGAATTACTACATATGGGGCAGCTAGGAAGAAAGCCAAGGTAAAAAGAAGATTGTTGGTAGGAATTAAACACACATTAAAGTAAATCATAAGCTGTTTAAAAATGCTTATTAAAGTATTTAGAAAACTGAACATATTTCATATGTCTAGCCGTACTCTGTTATTTTTGGTGAAAAACCTTACTCAGGTCAATAAGATGAGTGAAAATCCAACTTTCTGCATTTTTAATCAAATATGTTAACTCGCATGAATATTAACTTACTTGCAGAAGCAACTGGTATGAGATATAGTAATTTCTGTTTTAATGATAAAAGAGCAAACTTTTCACTATCAAACTTCAAATGACTAATCAAATGTTTTAAAGTTATTTTTATTTTTTTATGCATTGACCGTAGGTGAGAGTGTGTGTTTGAATGTATGGTATGAAAGAATAATCATGACAAGGATAGCCACATGGAACTGTGAACCTTGGCTCTAGATGATTGTCACTGCTGAAGTGACACCCCAACCCTGTGTGAAAAAATGAGAAAATGAGTTGTGGATGGATGGATTTATGTATTTATTTAAAATTGTTTACCAGGTTATACTATTGATCATAAGTGAGCAATTGAAGTCTAGATATCTAGATAATGTTAACATTTGCAACATAGCCATTTTAGGGGGTAAAACTCACAAACTTCAGATGCTAATATAAAGTTCTTGACAAAAAATAACTAAACAAAGCTTTTAAAGTTTTTTTTTATTATTTTGTTTATTTATTATAATGTGTTTTACCAGAGTAGAGAACTGATCAAAAGGGACCAGTTTAAGTCTAGTTATCTAGATAAGGTTATCATTATCAATACAGTCTTTTGGAGGAGAAGAAACAAAACTCTTAAATTTATGATGATGATAAAAAGTTTTTCACAAAGAAATCAGCTACTAAAAAGGACTGCAAAAAAGGAAGTCAGATAGTGATATAACAGAGCCCCTGTTAATATATTAAGATTGATCAATATCCATTAGATGAAAATGAACATTTGGAATATGTTAATTTCAGGAAACTCATTCCAGGAAGTTTAAGTTCATAAATGTGCTTGAAATTGCTTTTATAAACTTTTAGACATGAAAGGTTTAGCCAGATAATTACACCCTATTACTAATATAGATTTCTATATTTTATATCAAGTTGGAGACCAGACATGACTAATAGTGTTAGGATAAGGAGAACAGAAAATGCTTGCAGATCTCAAAATCATAAATTTTAAACCATGACAAAATGTGTAGCAGATAATATGATGAAAGGTATACTAACTCATATGAACCATTTGAAGTTTGAAATGTATGTATGTACAGACAAGAATAGCTTTTTTGGTAATGGAGATAAATTTATTAAAGAGAAAAGCCAATGAAGATGTTAATTTTAATTACTAAAACCACAGAAAGCAGAGACAATTATAAGGGTTTCTTCCTTGCTAAATCTTGCTGAATTATTGACCAAGTTTTATGAATATTTCTGGTGTTATGGTTAAGATTATTTTGAGAAAATGTAACCCCTAAGTATTTTTCAGCTAAGTTAGATAGTTTAGTCCTCAGCAGATGAAATGGGCTGATATGATAATAATTATCAACCAGATGAAATGAAACTGTCTTGCTAATATTAGTGGGATAATTTGAGAAAGCAGAAAATTTGTTAATAACAGATAAAAGTTTGGAATATAATCTGGTTGTATTGAACACAGACAATAATGCCATCACAAAGAGCTGTGAATGAATGCTTTACAACAATAAAGATAAAATAATAAACAGAAGAAGTAGAAAAGAGATGAAAAAGTCAGAGTGCAATACATAAATTCAACAAATAGGAAGAACACATATTTGCAAAATGCCATTTTTGATTGTAATTGATTGTGTAATGATATCATTTAAACAAGTATGAGTTGAAATATTAAAATAAAATGTGCACTGAACTGGCATATTCTGTAGCAGACTCAATATTAATCTAAAATAATTATTTTATTTATTGCATTTGTTTACAAACATTTATTTGTTTTTGTTTATTTTATTTATTGCATTTGTTTTATATACAGATCCAATGCCTTATAGTCTATAGCCAACACAAAAATGAGTTTCCCATAACTGTCATTCATAAAGAAGTATCTGATCTGTTTGCCTATGACCTAAAAATCAGATTGATATAGGGATATTCTGGAGATGTTAAACTTGCTTTAAGTTGTTTGCTAAAATGGAGGAAAAAATATTCAAATGTAGCACAGTCCAGATGATAATTATTTGGATTTGAGGACTCCATATTAGGTTTATGTAGAAAAACATTTTAGACTGATTGCAGTATATATTTGACATGCTTGTCTTCTGAATAAAGGAAAATAAATTACACAAAATGTAATTATGTGAGCAAAAAGTTTTATAAAAGTCAGAAAAAAAATCTGGTGGAGAGTATTATGATGCTTTAGTGAACTAACTAATATTATCTTGCATCTTGTAATTGCAATCTGGCATTTAATAATATGGAATGTTTAACAATTATACAGCAATTCTGGAGATTTAAAAAAAAATACCTAGGAATTAATATCAGATTCCTGGGAAATAGAATTGGCAGAGTTACATCTTTGAAAATGAACCCCAAATGTTTGTAAATAGCATTATCATTATTATATAGTGCTTTGTCAGCAATGCTTACAGATTAGTAGATTTAGTAGTGGGGGAGTGGTTCTCATAATGGCTAAGATGGTCCACACAGCCTATCTGGACCTCGCCAAGGCCTTCGACACCATCCCCCACTCTGGAATCATAGATAAACTTACTAAGCTGGGCATAAATCCTTACATCACTCAATGGGTTGCCAACTGGCTTACTGACAGAACCCAGACTGTAAAAGTAGCCGACTCCAAATCCAGCTCCAGACAAGTGACAAGTGGAGTACCTCAGGGTTCAGTCCTGGGACCACTCTTGTTTGGCATCTACTTCTCTGAAGTACAGGCCAACACTAAGGGACTCTGGCTAACAAAGTTTGCAGATGACCATACCTCTCAACCTGGAAACATCAAAAATCTGGACAAGGCCCATGAAAAATCTGTACGCTGATTAACATAAAATTTGCATACATAATTACATAACCCCACCCACTCCAATGGAATTACAGGATACCAACTTTCAAACTCAAACTGAAGAACAGACAACCAAAATATGACACCAGAGTCCCCTGGAACCATTGCAATGTCCCATTACCTGACTATTTCGCCCCGTTTACCGTAAACACTAATGTGCATACTGCTTTACTTCTACAATGATTATTTGGATTTGATTTTTACATTTTATAGCACAATGCACAACATTAATAGACATCTGCTACATAGGTTACATCAGGGGATGTAATTAATATAATGCAATATAGTCAACTGGGAAGAGCATGTCTAAGGTACACAAGTGCTGTGGTATCAGTCCGCTTGCATTAATGACAAAGAAGTGGAAAGGGACAGTAGATTAGCTCTCTACCCACAGTGACCCTAATTACCCTCTCTCCATCTATGATACTAAAACAGTTTTCTTTATAATGATCTAGCATGACACACTTTCTTCACTTGCCAGTATGATGACTGTTAATTTGCTTGAATACAAAACTGTACATTACAATTGTATTTTTGAAAACTACAAAACTGTAAATTTTAACCATTCTCCTCAATAGTGCTATTTTTGCCATTGTCAAATTGTTTACCACTGTTTTAATTTGGGTAGTTTTTCACTGTTTTGTTTTAACAACAGGGCAGGCCTGGTATTGGTCCACTGAGAAAAATGCACTACTCCAGCAAACAAATTTAAACCAATAAATAAAAATATACAAACTCATCTCGGTTGTTAGCCTTTCCACAACTAGCAAGTCATATGAGGCTGTGAATAATGATATAGCAAACTGCAGCACAGAGGAGTTGTGTTTGCTGTTCAACACAGAACTTTATTAAAAATAATGCACCAGGTGGAGTCTTGCCACCTGGAAGTTCAAGACTTACTGCAAGAATTTAAATTAATATTTTACACATTCACACATTTTCCCTTTAATTTGTTCTTCTATTCTTTCCTGCTTCTCTTCTTGTGACCCGTGTGCTTCCTCACTGATGTAAAACAACTCCCAGCACACACACACACAAACACACACACACACGCACACTGAGAAAACCAGACAAGGAAGCTGTCAGCAAGGAACTAATGTAAGGTTGACCTTTCTTATGTTTGCAAGGCAAGTTAATCTTCAAGCATGAGATCCATTCATGGAGGCATGCACACAAGCCTGGTAGTGAACTGAAAGTGTCGCACAAATGTAAACTGGAGGAAATAGAGGTGAGGTACAAAAATATATATATCTGTAGAATAAGTCCTGACAGTCTTGAAAACTGCAACACAAGAGTCATTATAAATATCAAACCATGGTAGCTCTGATCGATGTAAAATATTCCAGGCATCTATCAGAAAGGGTAGTTTACTGAAAGTTGACTACTAATTGTTAATGCTAATTGCTGTTTATTATACTATTCTAATTCACTCTCCTGTATTTTTCTCCCAGGGACTTAGCTGAAAAGAGGTAATTACCTAATCAGACCATTACAGTCAACAAATGGAATGAATGAATGAACAAATAAAAATTCTCTGATGCCCTGGCCAAAAATCTCCTAAGTAGGATTAATACCAGTTTAGGTCTCCCCTGAAAAGAAGCCACTAACGTAATGGGAGTTACCTGGTCAATAAAGATTAAACAAAATATATAAATTACTCCTTGCATGGATCAAAGTAACATGTGTGCTATAATTTTCCAAGAATGTTTCATGTAAGGGGTGTCTTTATACAGTAATGATGGGTATGTTTATACTGCAGTGATGAAGTTATGTACAAGCATTGACTATTATTATATTATTAAGATTTGTGATCTCCTAACTGTATATAACTGGTGTCCTGCTACCCTGTAAACAAAATTTAAACATAAGGACCATGGTATTATAGTTAGCACTCTGTACCGAAAATACTATGTTGTGTGTGTATGGTATTCAAATAGGTGGAACAGTAAAGGAGATGCGTCCTTAATATTCATTTTTTTAATTTTATGTTTCATACAAGAATACTATCTGCTTTAAATAAGCTTTAGTTCGTTCAATAACAAGAAGACTGCAAAACAGCTACTTATTTATGCATTTCTTTTCATTATTCAATTATTTTGTTATTCAGGAAACGTTCATCTGAAGTTTGTCCATTTTTAGTAGGGTTCCCTCGAAAACTGGAAGGAAATATACATCAGCATTTCTCTTTCTCTTTAAATATCAGTCAGTCTGCCTGTCTCTATCTTTATATCTATCTACCTATCTGATTGTTTCCAAGTAAGTAGAGTGGTCTGAGGAAGTTCATTGTATACACACACACACACACACACACACACACACACACACACACACACACACACACAAACACACACACAGACACACACCTTACTGCAAATAGCTCTCTTGGTACCTTACTTCAAATAGCTCTCTTGGTACCTTACTTCAAATAGCTCTTTTTGTACCTTAAAAACAAACTTCCAGAACTAGTAAAACAAAAAAGGCGAACCAGGAGCAGCTGCAGATCACCAATTTATTTATTTAACCAAAATTGTACTAAGCGCTTTCACCCACACACATCAGGGCATCTTCAGAGTACTGACAATCCTTGTGTTGAACCTCTTTTTAAATCCTTATGTAAATTGGATAATTGAACAATTAAACTATTAAACAAATTATTACCTACACAGGTAAAAATTCTTCATTTAAAAGGTACAATCAGCAATATTTACATCAAAAATGAACATAAACAGCCAGGACTTGTGCAAACTTGTTAATTTGTAAATGTAATAAAACCTTCTTGCCAAAAACTATGTATATGTAATACCAATAAATAAAAGTTAAAAATACATATATAAATATCTAGGTAATAATATAAATCTAAATAATTATTAAAAATAAATAATTGTTATACAATCCAGCATAAAATCATTCATTGAAAATTTCCTACTAACATTAAAATTCATATTGTTATACAAAATATTTAAAACATTAAATTATCAGATGTTAACCTAATACATACAAGATCAAATAAATTGAGACTTGTACTTTAGTATACTTGATATAGAAATATGTTCGTTAATACCAGGGCTAGAACTTGCATTTAGCCGTAATTGCCATAAACATTCTTTAGCCTCAAGTAAGGTGTTGTCATCACCACCTTTGTTATTATTGTAGTATACAATTCTGTCAATAACAAAGAATAAAAATCTTTTAAAATTCTGGCATCTTAGACTATGCATATAAAGAGGACTAGTATTTTTCTGTTTTTTAATGTCTCTAACATGTTCCACTATCCTTTCTCAAAGTTTCCTTATCGTTTTGCCAACATAGAAGGCTGGGCATGATGAACATATAGCTAGGTACACCACCATTTTTGTGTTGCAATTACAATGACCTGGGCATCTAATTGTTTTGCCAAAATTTTGTACCGCAACATATGGTCCATCATTAATAAATTTACAAGTATGGCATGCCCCACATTTGCTCATCGAAGATGTGTTGAACATATTCTTATTATTAACTGCCTCAAAATGTTCTTTAAGATTCATCCCCCTACTATAAGTGACCTTGGGCCCAGTCCCTAAATTATCAATAAGGTCACCATTATTCTGGAGAATACTTATTCAGGTCTCATGTACTATACTTGTAAATTTATTAATGATGGACCATATGTTGCGGTACAAAATTTTGGCAAAACAATTAGATGCCCAGGTCATTGTAATTGCAACACAAATGATAATTTAATGTTTTAAATATTTTGTATATGAATTTTAATGTTAGTAGGAAATTTTTCAATTAATAATTTTATGCTGGATTGTATAACAATTATTTATTTTTAATAATTATTTAGATTTATATTATTACCTAGATATTTATATATGTATTTTTAACTTTTATTTATTGGTATCACATATACATAGTTTTTGACAAGAAGGTTTTATTACATTTACAAATTAACAAGTTTGCACAAGTCCTGGCTGTTTATGTTCATTTTTGATGTAAATATCGCTGATTGTACCTTTTAAATGAAGAATTTTTAGCTGCGTAGGTAATAATTTGTTTAATTGTTTAATTGTTCAATTATCCAATTTACATAAGGATTTAAAAAGAGGTTCAACACAAGGATTGTCAGTACTCTGAAGATGCCCTGATGTGTGTGGGTGAAAGCGCTTAGTACAATTTTGGTTAAATAAATAAATCGGTGATCTGTAGCTGCTCCTGGTTCGCCTTTTTTGTCTTTCCGTACCTAACTTCAAATAGCTCTCTCAGTACCTTACTTTAAATAGCTTTCTCCGTACCTTACTTCAAATAGCTCTCTCCGTACCTTACTTCAAATAGCTCTCTCCGTACCTTACTTCAAATAGAAGAGCCGTTAAGCTCTCGGTTTCACGGCCAAACACAGCTCGCATATATCCCAAACTCTTCTCTGTTCTGATTCCAGCTCACATAGCATATATCCAAACTCTTCTCTCTTCCCGCCCATATTCGGAACTTACTGGTGATTCCATAAAGCTTTTTGCACTGGTGATTCCATAAAGCTTTTAGCATAGACTCTATAATACCCGTCTAAACATCCCGCGTGCATTTGTGGCTAGCCAGAAATGATGTGAACTACCTCAGCTCAATTCCGACTGGCTGGTAGCCCTAACTGCACTGACGTCATCGCTCATGTGATGACGTCAGTGCCGGCAGTGCAAAAAATTAAAATCAAAAGGGAAATAAATCAGAAATGAAGGGGTGCCACTCGGGAATCGTGACACCCCTTCATTTGGACCCCAAAACTCGATAAAAAATGAGAAAATCGGTATGGTTGGGAGGTATGCAGATGACTGCAAACTGGGAGCCATTATTAAATCCCCAAATGATTTGGATATTCTACAAAAGGGCCTTACAGAAACAGATGCCTGGTGCCAGAGCCATGCACTCAAGCTTAATGCCAAGAAATGTATAGTTATCTCCTTTGGAAAGAAACATGTACCCATGAATTACCACATAGGTGGCAGGACACTAAACATCGAAAGTGTGATGAGAGACTTAGGGACACGGGTGGACAGTGGTCTCACTTTTGATAACCACATCACCACAACAGTCAGGAAATCCTTCTATGTGGCACACCTTATCACTAGGGGCTTTTCATCCAGAAAAAAGGAGGTAATGGTCCCACTGTACTCATCCCTCATTAGACCCATTACAGAGTATAATGCCCCTTTTGGTATGTACCTCACAAGACATCTGAAACAGCTGGAAAGGCCACAGAAATACCTCACTAAAAGAATCACAGGCCTAAAGCAGATGCCATATGCTGACCATCTAAAAAAACTTCAGCTATACTCTATGGCATATCATCTACTCAGAGGTGACCTCTGCTTAACATACAAGGCCATGTCAAACCCTGAGCTGTTGGACATGCTCCACTTAAAGAAATCCCAATCCCTCAGAGCCACATGCTCCAGGGATCTAAACCTTGTCATCACAATGAAGAAAACATGCTGGAGGGATAGGTTCCTGACCCAGAGACTCCCCATACTCTGGAATAGACTGCCCATACATGTCAAGCAGAGCGCCTCATTGGCCCTCTTCAAAAGGAACCTTGATGATTGGATGGGAGATAGGAAATTCACCCCGGGGATCATGTCAGTCACCCTGCTAGACAGGGGTCCAGAGAAGTAAATATTGTGGGAAGAAATATCCAGGGAATTGTTATGGCTAGGCTTGCATAGGCCCTAGGGCCGATAGCCTAGTACCAACCTATGAACCTGTATGATGTTTAGCTCACAACCACAAGGGACAGAGCTTGATTCTCACCTTTAAATCTTTAAACTAAATTGACTAGACTTAAAATGGCCCACAAGAGCAGTTAGTCTATTACTTATCTATGAACCTCTGAATGTATTATTTCTGTGTCTGAATCATTGATTACAAAATTCTAGATGGCATTTGGGCCCACTCAGAAAATATGCCTATTAATTTGGCCTCAGCCCAGTACAGTTTTAAAAGCAATTCTACATTTAATTCTGATTGTAAACCTTTCAGATGTCTAAGTCTGGATCAGTTTTTTCATAAGCTCAGACTCAGAGTGACTCCTGAGTTAGCAGCATTTGCAAATGGAAAAAGGGAGAAGGTATGTGTTATATTTTTAAATACCTTCATTAAATTAACACCTAAGACAAAGGCACACATACATTAACAAAAAAGGAAACATGAACTTTCAAGATGGCTGCACACTGATAACTTATTTTCAGCTCTCCTAGTGTAAAAATAAGTAAGTGAGAAATAACAGCCAATAATATTGTTACCTTGAGTAAAATGGAGTTACTGGCTAGTAAGTACACTGCCTGGATAACAGCAATGAAGAAGTTTAGACAACCTGAACGAAAATCAACCAAAACAGGTGAAGAGAAAATGGTGTCTGGGAAGAATTCTGCAAAAAAAGAAAAACAGTTCAAGTTTCAGCCTTTGTACAAGAGATGGCTTTAAATAATTTAGAGGAAAAATATTACTCAGATGTGATTAAAATAAATGAAACATTGAAAGAGTACATCAATTGAAATAGGCTGGAAAAATAGAAAAAGCTTTAACTAGCTATTCATATAAACTGATAAAATTATAAAAAATAGAGGCTAACATGAAGAAAAGGCTGTCTGTGTATGAGGCTTCTCAAGAATAGCTGTTTCAAAAAATGGCAGAGTTAGAATACAGGACACACAGAGAAAGCCTGAGATGTTCTGCTGTATCAGAGAAACTGGAAGGAACAAACTTTATTAATTTTGTAAAAGCACAAATAAGCAACTAGAGTGGTATTCCACAGCAGGACTTTTTAAAAATGAAAGGGAATTTCTAGTGTATGCTCCAAACATGTCCATAAGAAAGTGGACAAGACCTGCATTAGTAAAGATGCAAATATACCAGCTGAAATAGTTGATTCTGACAAAACTATGGAATGAGGGAAAAGTATTAAAAACTGGACACAGCAGAGAGTTTGTGGAAAATGATTATTCACTATACACGAGATGGAAGAGAAGAGAAGAGAAGCAAATTTATCCCAGCAATGAAGGAATGTCATGAGGCAGGTGTGAGATTTAAGCTGCTGTACCCAGCTGTATTCAGAATATGCTTCCTGGAGGATCTAATAGATTTTTAATGCAGAACACACTCAGGAGGAAATACAAAAAAGCTTATTTGACAATAGGTTGACCACAAAGGTTGGCCACAAAAATTATCTCCTTTACTAATAAAACTATCCCAGAACCCCCATCAAACGCCACACTTGTTAAGAACTTTGAAATTCCAATTATCTCAAACTAAGTGACAGCTTATTAAACTTCCAAGCCCCTCTGAACCTAGATGACACTGAGGCCTACTCTGAGCTGAACACAAAAGCACTGTACAACCACATTCATAGCTGCATAGAGGAGGCAGTACCTGTCCGAGTCAAACCTATGATTCTTGGGAAAAATAAACCACACTGGTGGACCTCTAGCATAAATAGGCTATTCAACTAAAGAAAAAAAATCCTCTCCAAATCAAAGAAGGCTCATATGAAACAGTGCAAAAAGACACTCATCAGCCTAAACCAACAAATTAGAGAGCTGGTGAAATCTGCCAAAACAAACTATGAAACAAAGACAGCCTCCCAGGTAAAAGATAACCATAAGGCTTTTTTTAAATTATGTTCATAACCTTAAGGGAAATGCTCAGCAATGCGCCAAGTTAATCATGAATGGCAACACTTATACCCAGCCTGAAACTATAGCAAACCTGCTGGCCAACAAGTTCAGTTTAACCCCCCCCCATCATCTCCTACTATACTGAAAGAAATATCTGCAACCATTCCCCTACCAGTCATTATGAGGGGACAGGTCCTTACTCCACTTGTTAAAGCCAAAAACACAGCCTCCATGGGTCCTGACAACATTCCAGGATTCTTCTTAAAGGAACACACCACTTTCTCTTACAGTTTAACTCAACTGTTAGGTTGCTTTTCTCTCTACAGTATGATTCCAGTACTGTGTAGGTTCCTGAAACCTCCTTGTACTTTATAAAACTTTTATTTCCTCACTTTGGTGTCAAAGAAAGGGAAAGACCACCCCCTTTTTTAAGCTTAACTTCTCACATAAGTTGCAGAGGAAGGTGTCTACACCTGCATGACATACTACAGACAAAGAGAAATTTGTAGTCAGGCACTCAGGCTGCTGTAAACAAGACAGAGAGATGTGAAACTGTTTTCCATAGTCTTTATTACAGAGACGAAGAGAACTTAACACTGATTCACAGCTGCTTCCAATGTAGCCATGCCTTTCATAGCAAAATAGAGCAATTAGATCAGTCAGTGGTTCAAAGGCAGCTGTCACCTATTTTGATAAATTTACATAAGCAGCATCACAGTATTGAAATGATAAACTTTAAACTTTAAATATTTGTTGTTTATACTTCTTTACATTTTATGATGACTTAAATATAGTATCAAGGAAGTCTGTGACATTTAGACAAAAGTCAGAAAATAGTTTTTCTTGTAAGTTTTGTAAAGTATCAGCACATTTACCAAAGTGTAGGGGAGGGGCTGTCTATTCATCTTGGACTACAAAAAATTCTTTGAACAATGGCTTATAATTTAGCAACTGTGTTGGCTGCAGCTGTATAATTCCTTAGTATACTATAGAACAAGCCCTGAAACGCACACAAATGATGGCCTTTCAAGAAATAAAAGAGGCAGTCCTGTTACAGACAGTATATAAGATGACAGTGACTGACACTAATCCCATTACATGTTAATGGAATGGGAATACACCACTACTTTCTTATGTATAGCATGACTCATATAAAGCAGACTTGAAATGGATTATGGAAAAGAGAAAGGCTTGAAGAAAAATAAGATCACGTTGATATGTCAAGCCCCACTGACTGCCATTTTGCAGAAAACATATTCAATTTCTATAAGAAGCAGTCAGGGTGATTTTGAGATGTTAAAATGACTCAGAGATAGAGTGAAAAATATAATTTTTTCATTCTAAGGTGGAGTTTTCCTTTAAATAGCTTAAAACAGAATCTATCAAAGCCACTAGAAACCCTCTTTAACCACAGCTTCCAGATGGGTTTTGTCCCAGAAAGGGGACCCATCAACCGTCCCCGGGAACTACAGACCCATAAGATTGACCAGTCTTATCTTCAAGGCCATGGAGAGAATTATCATGTACCTGATCAATAATGACATAGGAACTCTCCAAAAACTGGACCAGACCCAATTTGGCTTTGTCAAAGGGAGGTCTTGCCTGCTCAGTCTGGTGGACTTCTTTGAGAAAGTCACCAGGGCGATGGATGAGGATAAAATGGTAAACATCACTTTCCTATACATGGCCAAAGCTTTTGACACAATCCCCCACTTGGGATTGTGACATTTATATGTACCTGATTTAGAAGATGTAAACTTAATAATGTATTTCTCGTGTTCTTTGTAACACAATATATTTTTAAGATTATTTGATTTCTTATATCTCAATGACAGTTTTACTTTAAAACCAGTCTTAAATGAAATTCTTAATAGGATAAAATGACACATTTTTTAATATCCTTTTGTATATTTTAATGTATTAAACTTAATGGAATGTATCTTTAAATGTTTAATTGGAGAAGTCACATGATTTTAGTCTGTTACATTCATTTGTCTATTTAAATGTTGTTTTTCTTATTGTTTGACTATTTGCATGAAGAAGGCTGTTTGGTGAAAGTCGTTGTGTAAAAGTGTAAGTTTAATAAAAATGTTTTTACTTTGAGTGTTGTGGTGCCGGTTAACTTTCTTTTACATTTATTTGCAGCTTACTTAGTATAATCAGCTTTACTTGAGTAGTGGAATTTTTTTCTGCTCCCTTATTTCTTTGCCAGCAGCTCTAAACATAAAGAAAATAGAGGGAAAAGAGGATACTCCTGCCTGGTTCCTCTGTTCAGACTCAACTTACAAGCAAGGAACCCTCCCTCTATAATTCTTGTCACTGATCCTTCCTGTAGCCTTCTCATTAACCTTATCATTGTATCAAGTGAAGCAAATGTGAAGCAAATGCTTCCATTGCTCTACTCATAAAATCCCAGCTTAATCCGTTGAATGCTTTTTCTGCAACAAGATCTACTAAGAACATAGGTAATTTCTTATATTCTGCTTTCCTCTAGATCATCATTTTTCTATTAATGTTATCAAATGTTTGACACACCCCACACACACAAAACCACACTGATCCAGATCTATCTATTTTGGCATCACCTTTGCCATTGTTTTAGCTAGTATAGACATAAACACTTTATAATCATGGTTTATAATTGAAATGGGTGTATATGAAGCTGGTTTTGATGGGTCTTTACCCTCTTTGACTAATACAGCCACAAAATCTTTCTTGCAGGATGTTGGTGCTTCCTCTCATTGTAAAATACTCTTTAACAAAATTGTTCAGATCTTTATCACTTTCCTCTCTCTTAACTTCTAAACTTCCACAGGAGTACCATCTCTTCCTAGAGCTTTCCCTGCAGATTGATTATACATCACCATTTTTATTTCATCTCCTCCCATCTAAACTATTATTTGTTACGCCTCATCTACCTCTAACCCTGGAATAGGCTCATAGGTTCATAGGTAGATACTAGGCTATCTGCCCTAAGGCATTTATAAGCCTAGCCAGAGTGTATTTGGCTTCCATCTCCCTATTAGATTAGCCTACTGTGCCTCTGTAAAGTAGGTCACAGAAGGTACCCTTTTAAGATTAGTTTACTGTGCCTCTGTCTAGCAGGGACACAGAAGAGATCCCAGGGGTGAATTTGCGATTTCCCATCCATGCGTCAAGATTTTGCTTGAAAAGGGTGAGCGAGGGGCTATGTCTAACATGAACTGGGATTCTATTCCAGAGTGAGGGGAGCCTCTGGGAAATGAATCTGTCCCTCCAGCATGTCCTATTTATTTTTGTGCTGAGGTTTAGGTCCCTGGAGCATGTAGCTCTAAGGGACTTGGATTTTTTGAGGTGGAACATGTCCATTAATTCTGGGTTTGACATGAATAATTAAGTATTCCATAAATATTTCCTTTTGTGCTCTTTTTTGATTTCCATAGATCTCTGCTTTATTCCAAATTTTCATAAAATTTCTTAAATATCTCTAATACCTCTACAGGATTTATGGTTATTTTTCTTGTTAAAGGCTCATTAAGTTTGGTGACAGCCCTTTCTACTTTCTATTTATTAAGTCGGGTTAAAAGTTTTTTTTTGCTGTGAAGTTATTATCAAAAGTAGTTGCTTTACAATAATCATTCTCAACTTACCATATTATCCAGATAGTCTATTATTTTATCTTTAGCACTATGCAGTTGCACCTCTTGTTGTTTTGTGAGATTCCCCTTATTCTGCAATACGTTAACCATTGTCAGCCTCTCTAAAAAAATCCTATTACTCCTTAACCACATCTCTTTTTCATTATCATTTTCATTTTATTTCTACCCTATTTTTAAACTCCATTTTCATTTTTATCATACTCACTTGTTATAAAATCTAAAGAAATTTCTATCTTTCCAAATAACTCTTAAATAATTTTCAGTACCATTCCTTAAAATCCTTTCTTTGTAACAGGTAGGTGGGAAAGCACCAGTTTCTCATTTCTACTTCATTAGCCTGTATTTTATCTCAGTTTTTGTTGGTGCATGATCTGAAATAGTTATCGGTTGTGTGCTGAAGCTTTTAACTAAATGCACATGTTCTTGTGTGCATGTTCCTATGAAATATTATTTCTAATCTAGTCTAGCCCAGTTATTGTACTCTGGGGAATAATATGTAAATTCTCTCTGAGTTCCTACAACTGAATTCACATCTTTCATACCAAATATTTTATAAATTTCATCACAAATCTACCCTCTTTTGTTGTATTTCCCCCTTATAGGTCCCCTCAGATACATCATCACTGTTGCATATCATATTCCAGTTCCAGCCTGTAAGTAATATTCCCTGCTGAAAGCTGATTATTTCTCTTAAAAATTCTTAAGTTCCATAATAGCAGTTTTTGGTGGAATATAAATACATGCCAGCATAATCCTCCACCCTTGCCAGTAGCCTCTTACTACCACAAATCTACCATTATCATTTTTCCTGTTTTATCACTCTTGGAGCTCCTGTTGCAATTAGTATAAGTACTCCCCTTTTCCTTTGTTCCTGATATTCTGCTGAATATCCATCCTGAAATGCTTTCTTTATAAAATTTGCATGCTCATTTCTTTCCAAATGTGTCTTCTGTAGCATTGCTATTTGCATTCTGCATTTCCTGCCATAATTCAATATTCTTATCTTTTTTTTTATACCCGTGAGGCTATTTACATTCCAAAATAAGGTCTATATTAAATCAGTGAACGCTTAAAAAAGCAAACACTGATTTTATCGACCCCATGTATGCGAAAGCTTACAATTCCGAACATAGAGAAAATTTTTTTCCCAGGGAAAAAAATCGCTGTTCCAAAAAAAGAAAAACAAAACTTTAAAACATTACAAAAAGTTTGGGGCTTCCCAGGGGAAAAAAAATCGCTGTTCCAAAAAAGAAAAACAAAACAAAACTTTAAAACCTTACAAGTGGGGGGGCTTCGCCACTCACCCCCCTACTTAAATATACCTACTCCGAGATCACACTACAGTGACAAAAATGGCAAAATAACGAAGGCGGCCAAGTGATTTCTTTCCCCAGGAAAGAATTCGCTTATATGCCATTTCAGTATTTTGCCATTTTGTGCTTTCAAGTTCGATCAAGATGCATTCGAAAGAATGCATCTTTGATAATATAATATAATAGGGAACCCAAAAATAGCATGGATAGCATAGTGATCATGATAAGAAGTTACTGTTCACATGATAAGAAGTTACTGTTCCCACCTATTATACATGACAGCTTTTTTGAACATATATTTCCAACTTTCCAACGTTTTATCAAGATCAACTCCTTCTGCTGGTATGATTACATCTTTACTAGTACTGGACTTGGCTGCTTTCTTACAGCCAGGTTTGGAGCATGCTCTTGATGTGCCTTTTCAATTAACAAACCCTGCTGTGGAACATCAGTATAATTACTTATTTGTATATTCATAAAATTAATACAGTCTGTTAATTGAAGTTTCTCTGGTACAGAAGAAAGTCTCAGGTTTTCTGTGCATGCTCTGCCTTCTAACACTAGCATTTTTTGAAACAATTCTTGTTGAGAGGCCTTATGCTCATTCAGACTTTTCTTCATTTCAGCCTATGATTATTGCAGTTTTATCAGTTCATCTGAATATCTAGTTAAAGCGTCTTTTCTTTATTCTAGTCTTTTATTATTTGAGTTGATATATTCCTTCACTGTTTCATTTATTTTAATCACCTTTGAGCACATCTGATTTATTTTGTTTTCCTTTAAACTACTAGAAGAAATCCCTTGTACCAAATCTGAAGCCTGAAATACTTTTTGCTGAATGGCTGCAGGATTCTTTATAGTGTTTTCTCTTCATCTTTTCTGGATTATTTTCTTTTAGGTTCTCCAAATGACTTCTTAGATGGCATCCAGGCAGTGTACTTACTAGCCAGTAAATACATTTTACCTTAAGCTGGCAATATCACTGGCCCTTATTTCTCAGTTTCTGAAATTAAGCTGGTGATCAATGTGTAGCTATCTTTGAAGTATGGTGAGTGCTACATTTTCTTACTTTTCCCTTTTTTCTATATTTGTGCTACCTCATAGTTGGCACATAGAGAGTCCAGGGTTTGGGACTTATCCATTATTGTTGTTGTGGGTAAACTTGACACCTGCAAAATATGTCTTTATGTGTTTTACTACATTGGGGTATCCACCTCCCAAATTTTTAGACATTTTAAGCTGATGTAACTTACTGCATATTAAATAGAATGTGATTACTCATAGTAAATCCCTGTTTTACATTTGCAACTGTTCCAAGACAATTTGTTTTCCAATCAGCACAGGAAATTAGTAATATCTTAATCTGAGAAGGAGATAGAGAAATGGGACTGGTGATAATGGGCCAGTACCACAAAATGCAGCAGTTCCCTCAGGGCTTATTGGGGCTCTGAACTTCAATTTCTGGCTAAACGAGCCAATAAACTTGAGTGAACAACTTGAGTTTTCCAGACAGGGGCATCCGGTTGGAGGGAACATTAAGTAACATAGCACAAAAATTAAGAACTCTGGACTACAAACTATTAAAACTTAATAAGTTACAACTGGAGATCATTTATTTTAAAGAGCTGAGATTTGGTTGGTTGTTTACAGTTTTACAAGTTTCAAATTCCACAGTCCTAGATACTAATTCAACCAATGTTTTGCTAATACTGCTTAGTTGTGCAGATATTTTCCCCCACAGCTAGCTTTAATAACTATAATGTTTATGCCAATTTAGTGACAGGAAGATGTCTATCAAAAGTAGACTGTGAAAACTGGTAATTTTCTCACTTCTTCTAAAGTTTTATGCCTTTGAGGTTTCTTTCTCTGTTGTTGATATTCAAGTAAGTTTTGTCTTTGTAACTTGAAATTGCATCTCCTCTCCAGTTTTGCTAGTCCTGTGATACAAAGGCAGACCACATGTTTGCTGAAACTTGTATAATACTGGAAGAAATAAAACTAGCCAAGAATTCTCAGAATAAATCAGAAAAAAGTGACTGACAACTGTAGTAATATATAATCCCAAGTGTTTTCAGACAAATAAATATGCAAAACATCTTGAAAGTAACAACAAAAAAAGTCATGAGGAGATTCCTACCTAGGAAAATCACACTCTTACGGATTAAATGCATCTTGGGATCTAACTTTTATTAATGCTGTTGTCTTACCTCTTTTGAACCCTTTCTGCATTACCTACTATGGTTAAAGCACTGTGCTAATCTATATATACATTTAGTGCCTGTATCATTAAAATGAAAAACAGTTACACTGATGAAAATATCATTGAATCCCAACCTATTGAAACAATGAAAACCCAGTGAACAACCTACCATACCAACTGCCCTACCTCCAACTACCCGGATCTTCAAAACCTGCATACCCCCCACAAACAGATATTACTAAACCGCACAGGCCTCCCAGAACCTTAACTCTTAACTATAAAACTTCCCTCCTGCTCCTTAAACCTAAATTCCTCAATCTCTCCTTAACCCTAGGAGTACCCTCCTGCTTCCTAAATCTAAATTCCCCAACTGCTCCCTAACCCTAAAATTCTTCTTTGCCTCTCTAAACCTAAATACTTGATTGCTGTTTAATATTAGGACTCTTCTCCCACTTCCTAAACCTAAATTCCCTAATTGTTCCCCAACCCTAAGACTCCCTGCCCCTTAAACCTAAATTCTCTGTTGGCTGCCTAACCCTAAGACTCCCCTCCTGTTCCCTAAATCTAAATTACACAGTCGCTGCTTTACCCTAAAACTCTCATTCCACTCCTTAATCCTAACTATGCCCTCACATTCCCTAAACCTAAATTTCCCTCCCACTACTTTACCCTAAGCTATAATCTCCCTTTTAGGAAGTTAGCAGTGTACGTGAATGACAAATACCCATTCACTTCCACTGTTAACTGCAAGCATGTACATCTTTTCATATACACTGTTCAGTCACCAACAATACAGCATTTGAACACAGTTTGACAAAATTCTGCAAGTCTTACCTTCAACAAAAGCAGTCTTGATAAAATGAATGGAACCCTGCACTTAATTGTTTTTCCATGTAAGTCCGTATTTACATTCTCACCATCTTTATTAATATTTACAGAGCCATAACTAGGGTGGGGAGAAGGGGGTGGATGCCCTGAATGCAAGCTGTCAGGTTGCATAATGGTGGAATACAGTACAAGATTCATAAATAAATGCAGACACTGCATTTCTGAGCATGGCTGAAATGCTGAAACATTCACTCTGGGGATGTGTGGTGATTTAACTGCAGCAAGCTGCTTGTTACATTACTAGCAAGTGGCTTGATACAGTTTCAGAAAAGGAGAAGAGCTTTTTCTTTTTTCATCTTGAAGAAAAAGACTTCTTTTGAGGGGGGTGCTAATTCAGGGCTCTGCACAATGCACCTGATGACCTAACTACAATTCTAAATATTTAGTGTAGCTTGTTTTCTGCCTGTTTTATTTCATATTATTTGTATGGTAATCTGCTTTATGCCACGTCATTCATGATTAACCTCTTGTAAATTATCATATATGTAAGATAATTATGGATTGGTTTGATTTGGCCAAACTGTGTTTATTAGAACTCCATGTTTGCAACCACTGCTTGAATGCAACTCACTGACTGACTGTCCTATGCAAACACCATGTTCAAACATAAGGATGCTCATAAGTGTATTTGGTCGCATAGCACCATGATATAGTGGATGATGATTACATCTGAAGCAACATGCTGTGGACAATCAGATTAGTAGAGGTAATGAGCTATAAAGAAATCACCATTTTGTACTGAGATGAGTCGCTTGGCCATGGTGACTGCTGGATCAGTCCAAAAAACACAACTTGTAAAGCGGATAACAGTAAATTAAAAAAAAAAATCTTCCTTTTGCTGTGGGCAGAGTTCACTGTAACCACTGCCTACACTTCATTCTGGTTTCCTACTATCATTCAAAGTAAAAAGCATACCTATAAAAGAAAAGGTTCCTGAATATTGCAGTATCTCTTGATCCCAATAGTTGTCTCTAGTCACATGACTAAAGAGTGCTAATCATAGGCACTTACCTGTGCTGTATAGTAATAGGATATGGTTTAGCTTCACGTCTTATTTCTATGAAGTAGAGGTACATACAGTTTTTATTTTCTTTTTACATTTTATGTGCGCTGTGTACTTTTCTCATTTTAAGTGCATTTATGTACATACAAAGGATATAAAAAGTGTACACACCCCTGTTAAAATGCCAGGTTTTTATGATATAAATAATGAGCCCACAATAAATCATTTCAAAACTTTTCCCACCTTTAATGTGACCTATAACCTGCAGAATTCAATTGAAAAACAACAAATCTGTTAGGGGAAAAATATAAAAAATAAAAAAAATACAATAAGCTGGTTGCATAAGTGTGCACACCCTTAAATTAATACTTTGTTGAAGCACCTTTTGATTTAATTACAGCATTCAATCCTCTTGGGTAGGAGTCTATCAGCATGGCACATCTTGACTTGGGAATATTTGCCCACTCTTCCTTGCAAAAGTGCTCCAAATCTGTCATATAGCGAGGGCATCTCTGGTGCACAGCCCTCTTCAGGCCACCCCACAGATTTTTCAATTGGATTTAGGTCTGGGCTCTGGCTGGGCCACTCCAAAACTTTAATTGTCTTATGGTGAAGCCATTCTTTTGCTTTATGCTTTTTTTTTTTTTTTTGGATATATGCTTGGGGTCATTGTCATGCTGAAAGATGAAATTCCTCTTCAACTTCAGCTTTCTAGCAGACATCTGAAGGTTTGGGGCCAAGAGTGACTGGTATTTGGAACCATTCATAATTCCCACCACCTTGATTAAAGTCCCAGCTCCAGCTGAAGAAAAGTAACCCCAAAGCATGATACTGCCACCACCATGCTTCACCGTGGGGATGGTGTTCTTTTGGTGATGCAAAGTGTTGTTTTGCGCCAAATGTACCTTTTGGGATTGTGGCCAAAAAGTTCATCCTTGGTCTCATCAGACCATAACACATTTTCCCACATGCTTTTGGGTGACTTGATGTATTGTTTTGCAAATTTTAGCTGGTCTGGATGTTTTTCTGTGTAAGAAAAGGCTTCCGTCTTACAACCTTACCCCATAGTCCAGACATATGGAGAATACGGGAGATTGTTGTCACATGTAGTACACAACCAGTACTTGCCAGAAATTCTTGCAGCTCCTTCAGTTTTGCTGTAGGTCTCTTGGCAGCCTGCATGACCAGTTTTCATTCTGTCTTTTCATCAATTTTGGAGGGATGTCCAGATCTTTGCATCATCACTGTTGTCCCATACTTTCTCCACTTTATGATGACTGCCTAAATGGTGTTCCATGGTATATCCAATGCTGTGGAAATTTTTTTGTTCCCTTCTCCTGACTGATACCTTTCAACAATGAGATCCCTTTGATGCTTTGTAAGCTCTCTGCGAACCATGGCTTTTGGTGTAGCAGGCAACTGAGTAAATGTTAGGAAAATCCTACTAGGACAGTTGAACTTTATTTGGGGTTAATCAGAGTCTCTTTAATTGATGGCAGGTGTGTACCAAAGAAGACTGAATGCTGTAATTAAAACAAAAGGTGCTTCAACAAAGTAGTATTTTAAGGGTGTGCACATTTATGCAACCAGCTTATTGTACATTTTTTTATTTTTTATATTTTTCCCCTAACAGATTTATTTGTTGTTCAATTGAATTGTGCAGGTTATAGGTCACATTAAAGGTGGGAAAAGTTTTGAAATGATTTATTGTGGTCTAATTTTTTATATCACAAAAACTTGGCATTTTAACAGGGGTGTGTACACTTTTTATATCCACTGTGTACACACAAACACACAAAAGAAGTCTTTTGTATTTTACTGGGGCACACTATCTCACAGCTGCAGTACATACTCCAGTGCGGTCTGCACATAATCACATGGCCATTAGACAGACTCTGAGAGAACAGAGTCAACTCACTGAACTCCAAATTAGCTTGCACAAGGAAAGCTATCTACTTATACCCTACTACAGGACATCTTCCATGTCTCAAAGTGGTTGTGTAAGATTCCCAAATGCACCTGAGGACCTACCTTAAAACACAACTGTCTTTATAATGGGAACTGACAACTACCCTTCAATAAAATGGAGCACCTATACTTCCAAAGTTTGGTATTAGAATAGATTCTTAATTTTAAAAAATTCCCTGAAACAGACGGCTACCATTACTGACCTGGTCCTAAGTAATACAGCCAGCGCATATACTGTATATCTGCTTTATCCATCCCTGATTAAGTCTGACCATAAGTTTATAACTTTATCTTTCATATTTTCAAAGCAGTTCAGTCAATAATTGTAAATTCAAGGATTTTAAATGGACAAACCTTTTCAGACTGTAGGATGACTTGTCTAAAGTTCACTTGCAACACTGCTAGACATGACACCAACACAGCTACTATGAAGTACTTTTTCCACATAGTTAATCCCTAGACCTGGTCATCCATAACACAGGAAAATATATTGAGAAGTTTAAGAATTGACCGTCCTGCTGGTTCAACAGCTTAAATAAACTGTCTAGCAAGTGCAGAAACTTTGTTTATCGCAATATCATAGGTCATAGGATCATAGGAGGTTACTTGGCTATCAACCCGGAGGTCATTTCAAGCCTAGCTGTTTCATCTCAATGTAATACTATAGATATTTTAGTCAATAACCAGGATTGCATTAAGTAATGACTGCCCATGTCCAGGAGGGTTGTGGGTGCTATCACCAATAATAATTTGCAATGCCCCAACCTCTTCTCCGGGTTCCTTATATATAGTGTCATAGAGGAGCTCTGCTTCACATGAATTAGCAGCATATTCCAAAGATGCAGCAGTCACTAGGAGACAAATCTGTCACTCCAGCACATCCTGTTCAAGTCGCAGGCCATATTTAGGTCCCTGGAATGGGTAACTCGGGTCTCGTTTGATTTACAGATGTGCAGCAAATTCATTAGGTTTGGGTTGGAGATTGCTCTGTAAGTCAGGCATAAGTCTCCCCTAAGAAGTCTATATGATACTGACTATAGTGACAGGGACATTAGTCGGTCTGTGTAAGGCATGTGATGAAGTCCCTTGATCTTCTTAGTTAGAAACCTCTGACATCTCCCCAATTGCTGCAGGTGCTTTGTACGGTATATGCTGAAAGGGATGTTACACTTAATTATGGGACTGATAAGTGACGAGTATAGAAGGGTTATAACCTCATTTGCTCTAGAGGCGATGCCTTTGCTAATCAAGTGTGCTACGTAGAAAGCCTTCCGTACTACAATAAACACATGGTGGTCAAAGTTAAGGTCACAGTCTACTTGTGATCCCAGATCTCTTACCACTTTGCAGGTACATAGGGTATTGTTGTTAATTTGATAGTGTGAAGGGACATTGTTTTTACCAAAGGGAATGATGATGCATTTCTTTGAATTCAGTTTGAGAGCATGACTAATACACCAGTCATTGGTCTGTGTAAGACCCTCGTAAAGTATACTAACATAATCTGGGTATTCAATAATTGCACCCAGTTTGCAGTCGTCCGCAGACTTGATCAATCACAGCCCCTTAGTTTTGGCCTGAACATTTGAGAAGTATATACCAAACAGTAGGGGGCTAGCACTGATCATTGTAGCACCCCACTGGTGACAAGTCTGCTGGTTGATGTGGAGTCATCCACTTTTATAGTGTGTGACCGGTTTGTGAGCCAGTTGGTAACCCATCTTACAACAAAGGGGTTTACATTCAGTTTGCTAAGTTTATTGATAATGCCTAAGTGTGGGATTGTGTCAAAGATCTCTGCCAAGTTGAGGTATGCTGTGTGCAAAGATTTGCCCTCGTCAGTGGCCCTGGTCACATTTTTGAAGAAGTCCACCAGGTTTAACAGGCAGGATCTGCCATTGATGAAGCCGTATTGGGTCAGATCCAGGGTTTGGAGGTCACCTAGGTCTTTATTTATGAGGTCCATGACAATAAATTCCATAGCTTTATAGATGAGGCTGGTTAGACTTATGGGTCTATAATTCTCTGGGTCTGTTGCTAATCCACCTTTGTGGAAGGGAATAACTGTTGCTGTTCTCCATTCCTCAGGAACAAAACCTATGGTTAGGCTGTGATTGAATAGGGTACTTAATGGTGATGCTAGTTCATGTTTTAGTTTGTTACGAAGACAGCCTGGGATGCCGTCTGATCCTATAGAGGCTATATTCTTTGCCTTAGACAAGACTTTATTGACCTGCTCTTTGGATATGTAGGGTGGGGGGGGGGGGTTGGGGACAAGAGTTATGATAAGTTTAAAGGGGACAAGGGAGAGAAAGTTTCACCAAATCTGTCCACTAGCAGGTTTGCTATCTCTGCAGGATCAGTGTGTATGATACAGTTAGTCACTAGTTCAGCACATGCTTGGGTCCTACCGTTTAGGTTTTGTACGTAGCTGTAAAAGGCATTATGGTTATCCTTGGCTGTGATTGCTAAGTTTTTCTCAAAATTACCCTTAGAGGATCTGACATGTTGTCATATTTGCCTGTTGAGGCTGAGGAGGGTGCTTTTCCATTGTTGGGGCCTTGCCTTAGTTTCCTTAGACAGCAACCTTTTACATTTGTTGTAAAGTTTGCTTTTGCTGGATGTTCACCATGGTGGCTTTTTGTTTTACTTGGGGCTCTCACTTTGATTCTCTCTGGAACAGCCAAGTCTATACACTTATACAAGCTTTGGTGTAGTAACCACTTCTGGCTGGGGGTGGGGTTTGGAATACATTTATACATTCCCCTAGGAGGGTATAGTTTGCTTTGGTGAAGCTTTTTAGTCTGAATTTGCCCTTTGTGAGTTCTGGTGTTAGTGCCAGTTTGAAGGCAACTGATCTGTGGTCAGATTTAACTGATGATGGCCCGACAGTTGCAGTGGTGCATCTGTTTGTTATGT
Source organism: Protopterus annectens (assembly GCF_019279795.1). Lineage (NCBI taxonomy): Eukaryota > Metazoa > Chordata > Ceratodontiformes > Protopteridae > Protopterus > Protopterus annectens. The sequence goes on along the minus strand of NC_056737.1, from coordinate 1,599,056,988 downwards.
TAGTGAGGACCAGTTCTAGTATGTTTGTTCCTCTTTTGAGGTTTGAACAATTTGTTCCAGGGCATTTGAGTTAACAAACTCAAGGAACTTTTTCACTAGTGAGTTAGGGCTAGAGTAGGTTTCCCAAATGATGGTGGGATAATTGATATCCCCCATAACCAGAGTGTTTAGCAATATTTGGACCGACTCCAGTTTAGTCAAGTAGGCTTCATGTGCATCATGATCCATGGAGGGGGATCTATAACAAGCTATGACTTGAATGGGGGTCTTAGCCCCAGTAATCTGAACTTGGAGTAATTCTATGGAGTGTAACTCTGCAGATGAGATGGGGAGAAAGGGGGATGTCTACTTAGCAAGAAGGGCACCACTGAACAAGAAGGGGATACCCAATGCTGCACTTGGATATAAGGGAACCCATGGTGGGCAGCCTAAACCACCCCAACAGAGTCCACCAGTAACAGGGGAAGCCACTAGTTCACATACATGATCAGGATCAAGGTTTAAATGTTTTACATGTAACCAGAGGGAACACGTAGCACACAAATGTCCACTGAAGTAAGGTGGGAAACAAAAGGCGAGGGAGCCAGCAAGTGGGAATAACAGTGTGCCAGTGTTAAGTTGTCTGGAGACAACAGGGATACTAAACTATCATCTGAGTTTGTATCCTATCTTAGTGGGTAGAAAACAGGCCACTGCTAAGAGAGACACAGCCGCTGACATAACCATTATGAAGCCTCTAGTGTTTAAAGAGGATCAGTACTTGCTTGGGCAGTCCACTCCAGTCAGAGCTTTAGGAGAAACACCACTTCCTTTGGTTCTCACACATTTGAGTTGCAGTCTGAAGGCATGGAAGGCATTGTAGCCTTACAAGGCTGGGGTACTCTCTGAGGCCTTGAACTAAGTGACTACACAGACATCTACATCCTCCAGTGATAGAACTGCTTCCAGGGTGTGCATTGTTTGGTTTAAGCTCTTAGCATTTAGCAGCATAACCCCTATTTTGTTATGGTTGGCAATTTTCACATCAGCAATTTAGTTTTTGAGACCTTGCCTAAAAAGGTACTATGGGGGAGGCAAGAGCCTTTGCCTGCAGCCAAAAGCCTAGTGGTGCCACGTGCAAACTGTCTCTGGCAAAGCAGAGAGATTTGTTGACCATATTATTCCAGGCTGACAGAAACTGGTTCCCCTTTGAATAACACCAAAAGCTAACCCAATTATTGAAAGCGATCATTTTTTTGTTTATACTGTGGCATCATTCTGGGTGAGGGTGATATGCTGATCAAGGCTAGGGACATACCTGCCTGGGACACATACTCAGAGATCTCAGTCATGTCTCTCTTCATATAGTCCAGTGAGGTATGTCTCAGGTCATTCACTCCAACATGAGCTATGACAGAGTCATAAGGGTACTTGTTGGTGAGAGACCTGATTGCATGCATGATCTGATGAATCCTGGCACCAGACTGGCAGCTGACTGTGACTTTCTCCTTATCTAACCTGGTGAGTCGGACATCCATATGTTTCACTGTGAAGTCTCCAATGTCAAGAACATTTGTTTTTTGAGTGTTATACCTTAAGGCCTTGGTAGGTGAAACACTGGTTTTGCTATGTGTCTTGGGTTGTGTGGGAATTGTGTTAGTTGTAGCAGTCTTTTGTTTTGGAGGTCTCTAGTGTTTTGGTAAGTTTCTTAAGAGAACCTCCACATATGCTGATTTATGTGTTGGATGCATACTGTGTGTATGAATAGTGGTACTCTGTGCATGAGTAGTGGTGAGTGAGTGAGTGAGTGAGTGAGTGAGTGAGTGAGTGAGTGAGTGAGTGAGTGAGTGAGTGAGTGAGTGAGTGAGTGAGTGAGTTGTGAGTGAGTTGACAACCTCTTCAGTGTTTCTGTTTCAAGTGTGAGAGAGCGGGGATTCAAGATTCATGATGTTAATACATCTATCTCACTCTGTACTAGAGTGAGTTATTAGTAGTGGATTATCAGTGTACATGAGGCAGTTGCTACACTGCGTCAGGCAACTCGTATGAAAGGTTGCATCAGAAATATTAGTAGTTTAGGACTGCAGCTATAAACTAAGGTCTTATTTATTTATTTTATTTATTTTACATTTGTTGACCAAGATAATCTGACTTGATACATGTCCATTTTCAGCGGAGGCCCGGGGAGAAAAGCTCTAAGGTAGAACATACAGTAAAAATCACAAAATGATTACAAGTTACACACAGTTTACAGGCTCCAGTTGAGCAAGCAGGTAATATAATCATACATTTTTAAAACAGTGTTGACAAATTGACTAGGCAATGTAACATGATTACAGACTATAGAGGAGGATCTAGTCAGGTTTTGAACAAGGACATAGCCAGTGAGTTTTAAAGTATAGTTTGAGGCTTTTTTTGAACTGAGTAAGAGAAGGTTCAAGAGTAAGATCAGCAGGAAGAGAGTTTTGCCAACAGAGTTAGCAAACAGAGAGCCCCCAGCAGAGTTGTTGATTTAGGGTGTTTGAACCAGTAGTTTATTAGAAGAGCGAAGTGACCTCAAGTTGCTATAAGGGTTGATATTTTTAAGTACAGGTGTGTTATCAGGGTGGTTGAGAACTTTATGGGCAATTATAAGCTGGTTGTACTGAAGTAGGCTAGGCCATTCTAACCACCCCAGAAGATTTAGGTTGTGACGGTGGTGGGTCCTACAGGCCATGTCTGTTGCAAATCTAACAATATGGTTATAATTAGTGAGTAGAGGGAAGGCATAGATAAGATTGGAAAGTAGATGGGAACAAGCAATAGCAGTCCTAGCAAATGGAGTAAGGAAAGGTTTGAGAGGGAGCCAAGTTTTGTGTTAATGGTTTTGATAGTTTGATTGACATGGATGTCAAATTTGAGGGTGTTGTCTATTATGATGCCTAAGAGTTTGGTTTGTGCATCTGGGGAGATAATGGTACCATTATTAGATTTTATGGTAAAGAGTAGTGAGGAAGACTTACAAGTAGGGGAGAAAAGAAGCAACTTTGTTTTGTTAGGGTTTAATATCAGCTGAAGGTTAGAGAGCCAGTTTTCAACTATATTGAAAATATTCTGGGTTAATGTCATTAGATCTGTTGGGGAGGTGGCTGAACAAATCAAGGTGGAGTCATCCGCATATTGGATACAGGTAACATTTGGGATGACAGTGGGAAGGTCATTAATAAAGAGAGAGAAAAGAAGGGGTCCTAGTATGGAGCCCTGGGGGACACCTAGGGTGACGGGTAGACAGGTTGATAGTTTGTCCTGCCATAGGACAGCTTGTTGTCTACCACACAGATAAGATTGGAACCATTGAAGCACATGGCTATTTAGTAAGAATGCCTTAAGGATGTACAAGAGTATTTGGTAGCTGACCATATCAAAGGCCTTGGAAAGATCTAAAAAGAGGGCTGATGAAAGCTTTTGGTTATGGTTTATGGTGTTAGAGAAGGATAGGAGGGCTGAGGTGGTACTGTGGTGTGGCCTAAAACCATGCAGAGAGTTACTCAACAGTGTATTCTGGGTAGGATAATGCACAAGTTGTTTATGGACACTTAGTATGGAGCCCTGGGGGACACCTAGGGTGACGGGTAGACAGGTTGATAGTTTGTTCTGCAGATGACTGCAAACTGGGCGCCATAGTGGAAAGTGCATCGGACACGGATATCCTTCAGAAGGGACTCATGGAAACAGATAGCTGGTGCCAGAGCCATGGCCTGAAGTTAAACGCCAAAAAATGTATAGTCATACCCTTCGGGAAAAACAAGGTAACCCCAAGCTACCATATAGGTGGCAATCCACTAAGCACAGAAGAGGTTATCAGGGACCTGGGGACCCAGGTTGACAGTGGCCTTTCTTTTGACACTCACGTTGCTAAAGTGGTTAGAAAGACCTTCTACATTGCCCACCTGATCATGAAGGGATTCACATCCAGATCTAGTGAGGTCATTGTTCCCCTGTACTCTTCACTTATCAGACCAATGATCGAGTACAATGCCCCATTCGGGATGTATTGCACCCGACATCTGCAGCAATTGGAGAGACCCCAAAAGTTCCTCACCAAAAGGATAAAGGGACTCCAAAATCTGTCATATGCTGCCAGATTGAAGAAACTCCAGCTCTATTCAGTTGCATACCGTCTGCTCAGAGGTGACATGTGCCTGACATACAAGGCCATGTCCAACCCGGAATTAATGGACATGCTCCACCTCAAAAAATCCAAATCCACCAAAACCACTAGAGCAAGCGACTTAAACCTTAGCACAGATATAAATAGGACGTGCTGGAGGGATAGATTTATCACTCAGAGACTCCCTATGCTGTGGAATAAAATCCTGGTCCATGTGAGGCAGAGCACCTCGCTGGCGTTGTTCAAGAGAAATCTTGACCTGTGGATGGGAGATCGTAGGTTTATCCCGGGAATTATCTCTGTGTCACTGCTGGACAGAGGCACAACAAACTAATGGGCACAGTATTTTTTCATATAAGCCACAAAAATTTGGGCTAGGCTTATAAATGCCTTAGGGCAGATAGCCTAGTATAAACCTATGAACCTATGAACCTATGACACACTTCTCCATAATTTTAGCCAATGGTGAGAGAATATCTAGTCTAAAGTCTGACAGCTCGAAGGAGTTGCCTCCTTTATGGAGTGGTATTACAAGAGATATTTTCCAAATGGAGGGGATGGTGGCTTCAGATAAGGTTCTGTTGATTATAATAGAGATGGGGTATGCTATGGTATCTTCTGCTTTTTGCAAATACTCTGGTGGGAGGAGAACAGCTGCTAGAATAGTTGGTTTTAATTTCTTAATTAGAAATCTGATAAATGATGTAGAAAGGCTGAAAGTTAAAGGAGAGTGGGGTATTGGCTCTGGCAGAATTTGGGTTGAAGCAGCTGGATGTCAGTTGGCTGGCTAGGGATTGGATAGTGTCTGTGAAGAAACTATTGAAGGTATTTGCAATATCCTCTGGGGATTTATGGTTGGAAGTTGACTGGGTAAGAGTGGAGGACTGTCCTGGGTGAAGAAGTTTGTTTATTCCTGCCCAAAACTTTTGAGGTTTGTTGTGATGTTTTTGTTGAAGATGGTAGTAGAATATTTTTTGTCTACTATAATAGATTTTTTTGTGTGATTCCTTAGCTGTCAGTATCTGAGTTGATCTAGTGGGTATTTTGTGGCACGCCATTTGTCCCATGCCTGATTTCTAGCTACGATTTTAGATTTGGTCTCTTTTGAGAGCCACAGGGCAGTTTTTGTTTTGGTTCTAATGGAGCGAGTAGGAGTGTGAGAATCAAGAATAGTAAGGAATATGGAATTAAAGTATGTTACTGCATCATCCAGTGAAATGTGCTTTAGGATTCTCCAAGCACTATAGTTCTTGGGGGTAGGTACTGGATAACCAGTGGAAGATGTCCTCTAGGGTGTTTGTATTACTAACTGGGGGAATGTAAACGCAGACACTGTTTATGTATTTGTTATTGTTAATCTGTAGTTTGTTAATAAGAATTTCTGCATTATTAAACTGGGGTGGTTGTAGGGAGACCATGGTAACATCTAGTGTATTTTTATAGAGTACAGCTACCCCACCACTCTTCCTAGTAGTATGATCTAATCTAAGTATGTTGTACCCTGGTGGTATTACCTCATTGTCTTTAGTTACCGTAGAAAATAAATGCTACTATAAGGGCTAGTAAAGCAAATCAGGAACTTAAAGTAGCTTCTGTAGACCAGGGAAACATTGAAACCCTTCTTAAATTACATTAGCAAAGTAAGAAATAACAACCTGCAGTGCTCTGAACTTCTCCAAAACGACAACACCCACTCAGACCAAAGCAGACATAGCAAATATACTAGAAGACAAATGTAGTACAAACTTTACCACTGAATTAACTATCTTGATTCCACAAATTCCAAAATCCCTCACACCTCCTAATGTCACAAAGGAACACGAGTTTAGGATGCACTCTAAAAGAAAGAATACTACTTTTACAAAGAATGATAATTTAACTGGATGGCTAATAAATAGCAACAAACATATACTTTTTGAGCTTATCTCAAAATTGTTTAGCTTGACTTTACATACAGGATTTGTTTCCAATCTTTGAAGAACTACAGTAGTGATGCCCCTACACAAGGGCTGCACTAACATGGACCAGGAAAATATAGATCCATTAGCCTGACTTGTCTGATTTACAAAGCAATTGAATATATCATGTCTGACGTCATACACTATGATACTAAAAACCTTACTAGGCTAGACCCATAACAGTTTGTATTTGTCAACACGAGATCATGCCTACTCAATGTAAATCACTTATTTGAGAAGATCACAGAGGCTATTGACTGCTGTCATCCTGTTAACACAGCTCTTTTTGGATTTGGCTATAGAATTCTACCCTATAATCCATTTTGGTATCATAAATAAGTTAAGTGCCTTAAAAGTAGATCCATACTCAGTGATTAGGCTAAGCAATCATCTGAAATATAGAACCCACATAGTTAAGGTGGCAAGCACCTACTCATGAAGTATTAAGGTCGTTAGTGATGTGTCATAGCTCTCAGTACTGGGACCCCTACTTTTCAGCAGCTACTGTTCCAATTTCAAGAATAGAAAATCAAGATCTTCATTTGACTAAATCTTCATATGGCTTTTTACCAAACTGGGCATTATTGTCAAATCTCCTTCTGATACCCATTCATTTCAGCAGGAACTAACCCTTGTTAACAAATGGTGTATGCAAATAGAGCTACAATTAAATACGCAAAACTTGCAGCTTTGTTAGATTGGGTTGTGATGTCCCTCCTCTGAGCCAGCAATCAAGGATCCTCACCACTGACACCCATGGAGGATGTTCACTTAGAACAAAGATAGATACACACAGTATTTTTGATGCAGCTCTCTGAAGCACAATTAACCTTAGGAGCACACAGGGAGCATACTCCAGACCTGGGGCTGGCTTTTCCTATCCAGGCCCCAAATAAGACTTCACCTTTCTCTCTGCAGAAATCAGTGCTCTGTGTCTCTGTTTCAAGTAGCTGACATACACACTGTTTGAGATTTGATTTTCACACACACACACACACACACACACACACACACACACACACACACTTAGGAAAGGCTGGCACAGATTTACCCACTATACCACCTTCACCCGTACTATAAAGTAGATTCACTGCCACCAGCCAGCTACTTTAAATCTCTTATCAGGATACCCATTTACTCTCATTAAATTTAATACTTATACAAATGGTAATGTTTGGCCAAGCAGCAAGACTTTAAGGAGCATGAAACCACATTTCCCCAAATAAATGCAATTATTCTCAAGGTCTAAAATATTTTCTAAAAGACCAGCCACAAGGAGAGGTTTAGATATATTTAATAATAAATAATAAAATAGAAAATCAAAAAATGCTGAACAGCGATTTACAATAAGCACCAGAGTTTCAATTCACAGGAAATATAGTAACAACACTGCTGGAAAGATTCAGACAGATACAGAAAAACAATATTTAACCAATCTCACTACATTTTCCTAACTTTCTGAAGAATTACTGTTCCATACTTACTGGGTAGAGCAAGGCCAGATGAGGTGGATGAGTGTCTTGTATCAGTTCCAATAACAGAGTGCTGAGTGCCACCATCACATATGTCACTAATATCTAAATACAATTTCAGTGCTGTCTACAAAATGATGATGTGAAAATGATTCCACTTGTTGCATTTGTGGCATTATTGACCAAAAGCTAAGCACATTTCTCTTTTTAGAATCATGATTTCCACCACAGTTACAAAAGTTAGCAATGAGACTGGGTGGGGGGCCCTTTCTTTGAGTTTGCTGACTCACTCTTGTGCCTACCTAAGACTGTGCAAACTCTGGAATTTGCTAGAAAGCTCTGGGGTTTACCAGTGAGTGTTGCAGGGGTTACAGTTTCTGCCATGTGCTTGGGCCTGTTTCTTTTAACCACGTGCTGCATACTGAGCTCTAGAAGTTACTGGAAGCATGCATTTCTCATTTGTAAGCATATTTGTGTGCTTTTCTGTGAACTCATATATCTGAAAATCTCAGTGACCTTATTCAAAGTTAAATCACTGTCATGAAGCAAAATCTTTCTCACAGCATCATCTTTAATACCACACACATCTGTCTTTTATCAACTCATCCCTTAAATCACCAAATCTGTATGTTTTAACATTGTTTCTTAAATCAGTTATATATGCTGCAAAAGTTTCACCAGGCTTTTGATCCCTTGTATAAAATAAGTGCCTTTCCATTGTAATATTCCTTTGAGGGTTACACATTTCTCTGAATTAATGTTTTAAGTACTCAGGGTCTCCCTTGACTCAGCCGGTACGACATTATGATGGTTTTCCCCCTCTCCTGAAAATACAGCAGGTGCATACTCAAATGAACGCACCCTTTCAATGGCTTCTGATCCAGCTGAATTAAGCATAATAAATGCCTTTGTATGGTCATCTTTATCAGAAAATGCAGCCCGTATAAAAATATTGTACTCTTGCTCAAACACTCTCCAAATCTCTGCAATATTAGTATCAAATACAAGTGGACCTAGTCTATGAAATCCTTCTGCCATGCCAACAACGTATGCACAAACACAATGAAAATATGGCCCTTGTAATTATATACAAACAAGCTCACACAGCAGCTTGTAATAACATTCAAATTCAAAACAAACTCTTTTCGAAATACTGTACTTTGTGAAATATGCTTTGAAATGGCTGTATTTTGTGAAATAACTGTACTGTGATACTGCACAAACATGTGAACACTCCATACACTTCTATTATCTTCAATAGCTTTAATTAATATGAAAAAGTACATGCTGAGCAAAAAAATGCAATGGTTTTCTTTATTTCATTTGTTTTATACAATTTGGACTTCATTTCAACCACTTTCCATAGTAATTTGAATATTTCTAGCAATATGTTGCAGTATCGGACATTTTGTTTACTTAAAATATCATTTAGAGCATTCTGTATGCTTTGTTTCATATTTTACAAATAAGAAATCATTTGAGCAAGTTTTAACATCTGATATTTGTTTCTGACCCATTTTGCGAGTTATACTTTCAGTAGGGATGATCTACTCCTCTATATTCCTCCAGTCTTAACTGGATGACCAAGAGGCATTTGAATCTGGAGAAACTGGATCCTATTCTGGCACCATGTTGCTCACCTCTCTCTACTATAGATGATGAATAAGTGGAGTAGTTCATTTATTTGCTTTATTATATGAAAACACATCAGGATGGATGCCAGCATTACAAAATATAAATGAACTACTTAACAGACAAGACTATACAGACATACATGCTTACATCTCAACAGTGTACTACAAAATGTCAGTCAGGCTCACACGTGTTCAATATTTATACACTTGTGCAAGCCCCTAGATAGCTTCTTAAAGATATAAACACACATTGATCTACAATTGGAATAAAAAGGGCTGATTATAGGGGACAATGACATTCCCAGATCTAGACACAACCTTTTTGTTTACCAGTTGTGCAATATAGAAGGACTTTCTTACAACAATAGACACATGTTGGTGAAAAGTTAAGTCACTGTCTGCATAAGTTCCCAAATCCTAAACAACTGGGTCAGCTCTCAGAGGAGCATTGTCAAAGGGATAGTTCCCTTGGGTAGATAATTCCCAAAGGATGCAATAATGAATTTTTTTGGTATTTATTTTCAGAGCCTGATTTTGGCAACAGTTATTTATTTGGGACAAACCTTCCTACAGGATAGCTAAGTCACCTGGGGATTCAGTGACTGCTCCTAACTTGCAAACTTAGTCAGCCAGAGCCCTTCAGCATTGGCTTTTAGTTCAGAAGAGTAAATGCCAAACAGGAGAGGTCCCAGCACATAACCCTGGGGGACTCCACTGGTGACTGGTCTCTTTGTGGAGATAACTCACCTTATTTTCATTATCTGCATGTATGATCAAAAAATCAGCGAAATAGAACGCCAAGTATACGCTGTCTACTCACATCAAGGTATTGTCCAATGACAAGAAAATAATTAAGTCCGATGCCACTGAATATTAAAACAAATTTATTGCTAAAAGAGTTAAGCTCTTTCACCCACAACAAGTGGGCTTCATCAGAACTATCATCCAACTGATCTAAAACATTTAAATATACAACATTGGCGCCAAAATCACTTCAGCTTCTAAAAGCTATAGTACGTTCATCAGTAGTACTTATATATGCATTCTGTCTACATTGTATAAATGATTGTTTTTACTGTTACAAAATGTAGCGAAATGAACGTACTATAGCTTTTAGAAGCTGAAGTGATTTTGGACAATACCTTGATGTGAGTAGACAGCGTATACTTGGCGTTCTATTTCGCTGATTTTTCGATCATTGTTGTTGCTTTGAATGCTTATTATCTGCATGTGGCATAGGGGTTTATTCTGGGCTTATTTAGCTTTTGTACTATTGTACTATTCCTTTGTGGAGAATTGTGTCAAAAGCTTTGCCCAGGTTGAAATATGTGGTCTGTACCCTTTGTTTTCATCCATTGCTTTGGTGATCTTTTCACAAAAATACACCAGGTTTCCAAAGCATGACCCGCGTTTGACAAATCCAAACTGAGATGGGTCTAGTGTTCGGAATTTCCATATGTCCATATGTCCTGACTGATTAGTTCCATGATTAGTCTTTCCATGACTTTGCATATGAGGTTGGTCAGACCTATGGGTCTATAATTGGCTAGGTCTGTGGAAGGTCTTTCCTTATGTAAGGGAATGACTATAGCTGTATGGAGGCTGAGATTGAACAGTGTTGTTAGGGGTGTGACTAAATTATGCTTCATGCTATTTAAGATGCATTCGGGGATATTGCCAAGACCCATTGATGCAGTATTTCTAGCTTTTGATAACACTTTTAGGACTTAGTTTAGTATGATAGCTGGAGGTGAGCCAGTTTCAGGTATGTCTTGAGGGACAGACAGAAGGGAGAGAGGGGTAGAGTTAGAACTAAATTTGTCATAAAATATGTAAATAGGTATATAACCTGCATTTGCCACTATGAAGATGTACTATCATAGGTTCCTAGATTCAAAGGTGTTTAGTAGGCTTATGACCACAAGGGCCTTTTTAAGCCTAACCATGCATCCCAAATCTCCAAGTTCTGATATCATTGATAAGTGCAAGCAGGGGCTTGGGAGATGAATGATTTACATGTAGGGGCCTCAGAGATGAACCATTTACAGGTTACCTGTGTCCATTAGAGACATAGGTGTCAAATCAGGGATGAATTAGCTGTTCCCCATCCAATTGTACAAGCTGCACTTGAATTGGGTTAGGGAGGAACTCTGCTTCACATGGATAGGGAGTCTGTTCCAGAGATGGGGTAATCTCTGGGATAAATACCTGTCTCTCCAGCAGGTCCTATTTATATCACAGGCATAGTTTAAGTCTTTATAACGGGTAATTCTGGTGCTGTTTGTTCTGTAGATATGGAGGAGGTCTATCACAGTGGGGTCTGACAATGCCCTGTATCCCTCAAAAGCCTGTAGAAGATGGAATACATGGTTAGAGTCTTGAGGTGGTCTACATAGGACATTTCACGTATGCCGTGGGCATTCTTTTAGTGAGGAACCTCAGTGGACATTGCAATTTCTGGATATGCCTGGTCAGGTACATACCAAAAAGGGGCAATGTACTCAATGATACATCTGATGAATGTCGAATACAGTGGAACAATGATTTCCTTGGACTTAGATGCCATACCTTTGTTTATAAATTCTGCAGTGCAGAATGATTTCCTCACTACTTTAGACATGTGATAGTCAAAGGCTAGATTACTGCTATGTGTGTCCCTAAATCCATGGCTACTGGGTCAACTCTAAGGGGTGTGTTGTCAATATGATAGTTACCAGGGGTGGATGACTTCTCGAAGGATAATATTATGCATTTTTTGGCATTTAGTTTTAGTCCATAGCTCTGACACCAGTTGTTTGTCTGTTTCCTGAAAAACATTTGTATCAATTTGGGATTCAATGACAGCTCCAAGTTTGCAATCATCTGCAAATTTAGTCAGCCAGAGAACATTGACATTGGCCTTGACTTCAGAGAAGTAATGTCAAAAAGGAGCTGTCCAAGGACCGATCCCTGAAGGAACCAGTTGTGACTGGCTTCATTGTAGAGGTGGACTCCCCAATTCTAACTTCCTGGGTCCTGTCTGTGAGCCAGTTGGCTATCCACTGAGTGACATATGGGTTTGTACCTAACCTCTTGAGTTTGTCAACAATGCCAAAGTGGGGTATTGTGTCAAACTCCTTGGCCAAGTCAAGGTAGGCAGTGTGAACCATTTTGCCCTCATCCATTGTTTAGGTGACCTTCTCAAAGAAGTCCATCAGCTTCAGTAGGAATGATCTGCCCTTGACAAAATCAAACTGGGTTGAGTCCAGTGTCTGGAGGTTTACTATATCACTATCGATCATTTCCATGATAATTCTTTCCATGGCTTAACATATAAGACTAGTGAAACTTATGGTCTGTAGTTTCCAGGGTCTATAGATGGTTTTAAAAGTAAAACTTAACTTTGTTGCTTTTGACTGTGTAAATGTGTGCATGTTTGCAACATCTAATACTGCATAGAGATATGAACTTATTCAAGGGTGATTTCCTTAGTTGGACTTCTGGTTGCTGAACATGCACTTCCCACCTGAACATGTAACATCAGAAACAAGAAAGCATTTTCTAAAATGTAAAAAGTAACATCCATAGGAAATGAGGTTTGGAACAGACCATTTTGTCCTGGGAATCTTTAAATGGGGCCAGTTACATAGACTAGCAGAAATTAAGAGAATAAGAGGAGGATATGGTTAAATGGGATGGAGGGATGTTTAGGAGGAAATGAGATAAGGGTAGGGAGGTGCTTAGAGGATTTTGTCAAGTGTAACTGAGGTAGAAGTCACATTTTGGTGTGAACTTGCTAAGGCAAGGTACGCCCAAGACGTCCTGTAGGTACTTCAGGAGGAAAGGTAGCCCCGGGGGTACTGGTTATAGGTAGGTGGTTTGAGGCATATATTATTATAGAGTTTATTTTTAATGACACTGGGAATAGACTAGGGGTATTTGTGTTTAAGTAGGGGGTATTTTGGTCTAGATTGTACTGGTAGTTATGGTGCGGGTATTGGTTGGCTTGGTTTGTTCTGTTGGCTCTTCAACATGCTGGCAGTTGAGTTGCATGGCTGGATCCCCTGGTTTTATTTTGAATTTTATCGCAGCTACTCTGGGCATTTTCAGTGGTGGTCATGGATTTGCCAGTAAAAAAGTTTTAGTGTTTTGTGGTGTTGAATACCGGGTTAACAGTCCCCAACTTGAATGTGTCAGGAGTGAGTGGTTGCAATTCTGCTCATGCGCATTGAATAGAAAGGGTCTTGGGGGATGGGAGACTGCTGAGAGGCTGAGAAGTGAGTATATTAATTGGGAGCACTATATCTTTCTCTCTTTCTCTCTTCTAAAACTGTCGGTGTTTGCAGGCATCTATATGAAATAAAAAGTTTCTACAGATCATTGTTATCTTTGATTCTTTGTTATTTTAAAGTTGTATTACATTTTATAGTCAGTTGATGCCATAGTGTTAGAGGTGAAAAGTAATGCTAAAGTTGAGCCTGTTAATGGTAATGTAATAGCTCCCTTATAATGCTGCAAGAAGCATTAATAAATCTGGGCAAGTAGGGCTTATGTAGCTGCGATGGACCCAGATTTCCATACTGTTCAGAACCTTACAGGGGGTCTTGATCGCTTCAACTTTTGATCTGTTTTGGATTTCTGGCAGGTAGAGGCTCATTAGTGGCTGCCGTCACAAATTAATGACAGACATGTTGTTCGGGTTTTCCTACCCATCAGACGCTATGCTCCAGCAACCCTGTATCAGGACTGTGTCTCCAGCTCCCTTTATAGGGGCTGATTACGAAAAGCTTACGTCCGAGATGACTAAGGCTTAGTATAGCCCTTCATGGTTATCCCAGCCCATTCTGTTAAGGGAGTTTAGAGAAGTGTAAGTCCCTCAGCTCAGCGGGGGATGGCTTTTTGTGGGCTTGTGACATGGATAGATTCACAGGCAGAACGTAATGGCTGTTGGCCGCACACGCACATAGCAGGGCCATGTTTGGGTTGGGAGTAGTATGTTGTGCTGCTTTTTTTTTCAGCAACAGTATTAAATAAAAAAATAAATAAATAAATACATAAATAAAAAAAAAATAGAACCATCAAAGGTAATTGTGGATGTTGCTATGCTCGGTGTGATAGGGCAAGCAGCATGCAGGCTTTTATGCAACTGTACACTTTTGTGCAGTACATCCAGAAGGCTTCATAATTTTGTGTGGATAAGGGGAAGGGGGGCTGGTGAGGAGCTGACTCTGGATTCTGGAACTGCTTTAAGAGAAAGTAAACAGTGCTGAGCAGTACGTTAGAGCAAAGAGGTGCTGTGTGTGTGTGGGTGCACTTTAATGCAGCAGGGTTCCTTGGGTTTATGTGTTTCAGAGTGGTGCTGTTGTGACTATCCCTTATTGGGACCGGTGTCCTCTTCTGGTTGCAGTCTGACCAGATTTTGCCAGGGCTATGATTTATGGTGGAAGGATCAACAGGATTTGTTTTCATGGACTGTGTGTTGCCCGGGAAGAGCACTGTCAGGAGCGCATGCATGGTATGGTTTTGAACTGCTGTGGGGGAGGGTTACTTTTGTCACAGGTTGCAACCCGGTGGGTTCAATTTTATTGGGTTAATCTGTTCCTCACAGATCTAGTGTTGTGCTGTGTTGGCGGGTCCTGAGATTGAAGTAAATGGAAAGGCCATGCATTTAAGTTTAAGACTTCATATCTTTATGAATACCATCCAAATTTATGCCTTATAGTTAGGTCAGTTTTATACAGTTTTCTGGTAAGTTAGTGGCACATCATCACACTGCAGTTAGACGTGATGTCTGACAGTTGAGTTTAAGACTACAGATCTTTTGAGGACTTGTGTTAGTGCAGAATCTGTTATTTTCACTGTGTTTTGGATTTGTGGGGATAACAGACAGGAGTTGTCTCTAATTTGTCCCACTTTAGGTATGGCTTTTGACCAAATTCTTGCTTTAAGAGGTTGGGAGGTATGTGAGATAGATGTTTTTTATTTTATTATTTTTGTTTAATATGATTTAATATTTATACACATATATATTATTATGTAATTTTTTATATTTAACAGTGTGGGGTAATAGTGGTTTCATGATTTTTCTCTATATCGTATTGCATTTCATGTGAGTAATTCATACAGGGTTCTTAATGTTTTAGCATTTTCAACAGAGTTTTTTGTATATTTATACAGCTTTAAAGTTATATGCTTATTTAATTTATTTTAATTAGATTATTGGATAATTGTGTATTTCACGGAGGATGGGAAGTACTTAAACAGTAGTGTACTTCAAGATTTTATCTGATGAAGTCGTATTTTTTCGATGAAAACGTGGTTATATTTCTGTTGACGTTAAATAAACCTGGTTTGGAACAGCAGCCTTATTGTGAGCAATTCTTGTGGTGGAGGTTACCGGACTGGTATCAGCTGTTTTGCCCTTGTTGGTGTTCGTGTTTACAGCGTTTTTCTTTTTGTGGTACTTGTTATGGAAGCCAGTTCGGGTTCTTCCACTTCGAGTGATGGTCAGAGTAGTAACTCTGGTAACCTACCAAGGTCCGAAAAGGCTGGTATTGTACAGCTCACGGGTCAGCTTACAGCACTAATTAATTTACTTACACCGTTGGGACAAGGTATTCATAATTTGATCACAGACCAACGGGAAATTTTGAAAGCTGTTACCAACAGCAAAGCGTTTCCACCTGCACCTTCTGAACCACATGGTTCAGTCCACATTGGCTTACCTAGAGCAACGGATTTACTCAACGGAACTGATTTCAACAATACACCAGCTGTTTCATGTGAAACTGGTTCCAATCCCTTGCCTGATCCTCCATTGTGTCCATCAGAGAAGAATGGAAAGCCTACTTCTACGTTTCTTGAATGGGTTAATACGGTCGAAATTTCAGTTTAGTGAGCAAGGAACTCGCACTACAGGAGAGGCACAGTTTCCAGGAATCACTACGTCTACTTGAGAACGCTCTTTACAGGTATAAAACCTTAGAGCTGGACAATGTGTATCTGACTGAATGTTTAAACAAAGGCATAGTGCCTAAAGGTTTACGTGTGTATAAATATCCTAACCAGGTTTGTCCTGGTAGTGAATTTCACAAAGACTTAATTCTTGCCTTTGACCAATGTGGCCTTGAAATTGTCAAGGCGATTACTAAGAAAAATACCAAAGAAATTATATGTTTGCAAAATGACATTTCCAAGTACAATGAGTGTGTCACTGTTGATTTATTGTTTGATGTTGACAAATCTAAATATTATGATATCAGGTGGGGGGGTGGACCAACATTGCGACATTGTACTTAATCGCAAATATAAGAAACTAAGAAGGGATATTAAGGAGTACCAAGAGGGTAGGCAGTATCCTAATCCACCACACAATAGATGGTACACAGAAGCTAACCCCGCAGAATGCAATGCTAACAGGAACAACCCTGAGCCCCTAATTTTGGAGGAGAATGAAGTAGAGGTGTTTGGTGAAGAACAGCTACAGGGTGTGGGTAATGAGGAAGATTTTTTACCTCGCAGGTCTGAGCGGATACACAAACAGGGGTATCCATCCACAGGGAATTGTCACCCTTTAGCAGCATCTCCACAGGAACAGAGGGGAGGGGGTCCAACACGAGCATGGAGGAAGACCAGGAGACAGGATTGGTAGTTGATGGTAACTTTACAGCTACTAGTATAGGGGATTATTTCATGTATACTAAGAACAACTACCACATTTACAATTATAGTGACTTTCCTGTTTCTGATGTTTGTTTCCAGCTCTTCACCAAGGGCTTCAAATTCGTCCCCAATAGATGCAGCAACCTAGTGTATACTATTTTGGACCTGAAATTGTTTATGCGTAAACTCAATTTAGAGAATTTGTTGGGAGGGACCCCAAGTTTGCATTTGAGAAAGTCTAGTACTTTTAATCCCCCCCTTCACCCACAACTTAAGAATTTGGAACACAGAATTGAGCAGCAATTCAGAAAAGAATTAGGAAGGATAAATATGTAGCTAATCTAAGCCAGGAAGAAAGTGCATTACTTTATAATTTGAGCCATGTTCATTCCTTGAGGGTCATGGAACCCGATAAGGGTGGGGGAACGGTATTGATGGACCAAAACTTATACCAGGCTAAAATGTATAACATTCTACATGACTATGATAAATATACATCTGCTTCTATACATGAAATTAACTTATCATATCATAAGATAGATTTGGCCATTCAAGATCTGGTAGATCAGGAAGTTATAGAAATGGACATATTTACATATCTTAACAACACAGATCCTAGGGTACCCACGATATTTGGGGTGCCCAAGATACATAAAAATCCATCTGACCCACCCCTGAGACCTATTGTAGCAGCCCAAGGGTCCAAGACACATAACATTTCCAAGTTTTTGGACTGGAAATTGAAGGAATTGTGGGGGAGACAGGATTATATCCTCAAAGATTCTTGGGCCTTTTTACGCAATGTCCATACCCATTTATTCAGAAACGAGGTCATATTTTTAACCATAGATGTGGTTGACCTCTTTTCAGTTATTCCATCAGACATTGGGTTGGAATGGATAGAAGAGGCCCTATGGGAATGTCCTGACATTACCCCCAACGATGTACACATGGTTACTGAACTCCTTGGTTTGGTGTTAAAAAACAACTTTGTTTTCTTTTCTGGAGAGTATTTTCAGCAGACTTCTGGTGTCTCCATGGGTGCTAACTGTGCTCCCACTTATGCTGATATTGTTATGTCCATATGGGAAAAGAAATTTGTGGTTAATAGTGAATTTTCTACATATTGGAACTATTACTGCAGGTTTCTGGACGATATATGTATTTTTTGGAATGGACCGGTTGAGTGTACTGATGATTTTATTAAGTACATAAATACAACCACGACCTTCTTAAAATTTACATATTCAATATCCCACCACAGTGTTAACTATTTGGATGTGACTCTTATTAAGGAAGGGGATGGGGTAAAGTCCTGTATATACAGAAAGCCCACATTCTCTAACAGTTACATCCATTTTCAGAGTTCACATCCTAGATTTCAGAAAACAGGAATTGTGAAAGGTCAGTTTGTCAGGGTTTCCTGGATGACATCACAGGATATGGATTTCAGTGATGAGTGTGACAAAACTTACATCCTTATTTCTTGAAAGGGGATATCCCATAGGTCTGATACAATCAGTTCGGGAAGAGGTTATGGCTGCTCGTAATACTAGATTTAGTCCGATCCTGGGTAAGGGTTCTGGAGAGACAGATGGATCTTACTTGAAGGATACCGCTGGTTTATTCTCCAGTAATTTTGCCTTTATTACTGATTTTAGCACAAATGCAACACACATTAGGAAAATAGTAGAAAAGGAATGGCAACTGTTCCAGGATTTTACTGATCTGAGTTTGCTCAAGGATAAGAACCTGAAAACGGTTTTTAGAAGAGAAGTCAACATCAAACGGGTACTGGAGCAACATGAACAGCCCACACAGTCTTCCCGTATGAAGAAAGGAACATACAAATGTGGTTGTTGTTCCTCATGTAAATATATAATGCATGACCATCATGTATATTTAGAAAGTAGGAACAGGGACATTAAAGCCTCAAGTTATTCCAACTGTTTGTCCACCGGGGTGGTTTATTTGGCTTTATGTCAATTGTGCCAGGCGTTTTATATCGGTAAAACCGAAAGACAGCTGAAACGCCGCATATATGAACACCAATATGACATGATCAAATTAAACAGTAAAAATGAATTGTATAGGCATTCTACCGAGTGTGAAGGGGCTAGGTTTTTGTTTTTTGTGGTGGAAATTGTTCCCAAAGACATCAGGGATGGACCCTGGGAGGCCAAGTTAGCTCACCAAGAGACCTTTTGGCAGATTCTTTTAGAATCCAATAAATTCCCGGGCCTCAATGATTTTATTTCCATTGCTCCCTGCCTTAAACTTAAGGCAGGACGTATTTAAACTAGAGTTTGCTATTCACAGTGACCAAGTTTTTATATTTATATATAAAAATATTTTATTCATTGATACCTTGGTATATTAATACGAAATGTTTTTTTATTTTATTATTTTTGTTTAATATGATTTAATATTTATACACATATATATTATTATGTAATTTTTTTATATTTAACAGTGTGGGGTAATAGTGGTTTCATGATTTTTCTATATATCGTATTGCATTTCATGTCACTAATTCATACAGGGTTCTTAATGTTTTAGCATTTTCAACAGAGTTTTTTGTATATTTAAACAGCTTTAAAGTTATATGCTTATTTAATTTATTTTAATTAGATTATTGGATAATTGTGTATTTCACGGAGGATGGGAAGTACTTAAACAGTAGTGTACTTCAAGATTTTATCTGATGAAGTCGTATTTTTTCGATGAAAACGTGGTTATATTTCTGTTGACGTTAAATAAACCTGGTTTGGAACAGCAGCGCCTTATTGTGAGCAATTCTTGTAGTGGAGGTTACCGGACTGGTATCAGCTGTTTTTGGCTTGTTGGTGTTTGTGCTTACAGCGTTTTTCTTCTTTTTTGTGGTACATCCAGAAGGCTTCATAATTTTGTGTGGATAAGGGGAAGGGGGGCTGGTGAGGAGCTGACTCTGGATTCTGGAACTGCTTTAAGAGAAAGTAAACAGTGCTGAGCAGTACGTTAGAGCAAAGAGGTGCTGTGTGTGTGTGGGTGCACTTTAATGCGGCAGGGTTCCTTGGGTTTATGTGTTTCAGAGTGGTGCTGTTGTGACTATCCCTTATTAGGACCGGTGTCCTCTTCTGGTTGCAGTCTGACCAGATTTTGCCAGGGCTATGATTTATGGTGGAAGGATCAACAGGATTTGTTTTCATGGACTGTGTGTTGCCCGGGAAGAGCACTGTCAGGAGCGCATGCATGGTATGGTTTTGAACTGCTGTGGGGGAGGGTTACTTTTGTCACAGGTTGCAACCCGGTGGGTTCAATTTTATTGGGTTAATCTGTTCCTCACAGATCTAGTGTTGTGCTGTGTTGGCGGGTCCTGAGATTGAAGTAAATGGAAAGGCCATGCATTTAAGTTTAAGACTTCATATCTTTATGAATACCATCCAAATTTATGCCTTATAGTTAGGTCAGTTTTATACAGTTTTCTGGTAAGTTAGTGGCACATCATCACACTGCAGTTAGACGTGATGTCTGACAGTTGAGTTTAAGACTACAGATCTTTTGAGGACTTGTGTTAGTGCAGAATCTGTTATTTTCACTGTGTTTTGGATTTGTGGGGATAACAGACAGGAGTTGTCTCTAATTTGTCCCACTTTAGGTATGGCTTTTGACCAAATTCTTGCTTTAAGAGGTTGGGAGGTATGTGAGATAGATGTTTTTTATTTTATTATTTTTGTTTAATATGATTTAATATTTATACACATATATATTATTATGTAATTTTTTATATTTAACAGTGTGGGGTAATAGTGGTTTCATGATTTTTCTCTATATCGTATTGCATTTCATGTGAGTAATTCATACAGGGTTCTTAATGTTTTAGCATTTTCAACAGAGTTTTTTGTATATTTATACAGCTTTAAAGTTATATGCTTATTTAATTTATTTTAATTAGATTATTGGATAATTGTGTATTTCACAGAGGATGGGAAGTACTTAAACAGTAGTGTACTTCAAGATTTTATCTGATGAAGTCGTATTTTTTCGATGAAAACGTGGTTATATTTCTGTTGACGTTAAATAAACCTGGTTTGGAACAGCAGCGCCTTATTGTGAGCAATTCTTGTGGTGGAGGTTACCGGACTGGTATCAGCTGTTTTTGGCTTGTTGGTGTTTGTGCTTACAGCGTTTTTCTTCTTTTTTGTGGTACTTGTTATGGAAGCCAGTTCGGGTTCTTCTACTTCGAGTGATGGTCAGAGTAATAACTCTGGTAACCTACCAAGGTCCGAAAAGGCTGGTATTGTACAGCTCACGGGTCAGCTTACAGCACTAATTAATTTACTTACACCGTTGGGACAAGGTATTCATAATTTGATCACAGACCAACGGGAAATTTTGAAAGCTGTTACCAACAGCAAAGCGTTTCCACCTGCACCTTCTGAACCACATGGTTCAGTCCACATTGGCTTACCTAGAGCAACGGATTTACTCAACGGAACTGATTTCAACAATACACCAGCTGTTTCATGTGAAACTGGTTCCAATCCCTTGCCTGATCCTCCATTGTGTCCATCAGAGAAGAATGGAAAGCCTACTTCTACGTTTCTTGAATGGGTTAATACGAAGCCGAAATTTCAGTTTAGTGAGCAAGGAACTCGCACTACAGGGGAGAGGCACAGTTTCCAGGAATCACTACGTCTACTTGAGAACGCTCTTTACAGGTATAAAACCTTAGAGCTGGACAATGTGTATCTGACTGAATGTTTAAACAAAGGCATAGTGCCTAAAGGTTTACGTGTGTATAAATATCCTAACCAGGTTTGTCCTGGTAGTGAATTTCACAAAGACTTAATTCTTGCCTTTGACCAATGTGGCCTTGAAATTGTCAAGGCGATTACTAAGAAAAATACCAAAGAAATTATATGTTTGCAAAATGACATTTCCAAGTACAATGAGTGTGTCACTGTTGATTTATTGTTTGATGTTGACAAATCTAAATATTATGATATCAGGTGGGGGGGTGGACCAACATTGCGACATTGTACTTAATCGCAAATATAAGAAACTAAGAAGGGATATTAAGGAGTACCAAGAGGGTAGGCAGTATCCTAATCCACCACACAATAGATGGTACACAGAAGCTAACCCCGCAGAATGCAATGCTAACAGGAACAACCCTGAGCCCCTAATTTTGGAGGAGAATGAAGTAGAGGTGTTTGGTGAAGAACAGCTACAGGGTGTGGGTAATGAGGAAGATTTTTTACCTCGCAGGTCTGAGCGGATACACAAACAGGGGTATCCATCCACAGGGAATTGTCACCCTTTAGCAGCATCTCCACAGGAACAGAGGGGAGGGGGTCCAACACGAGCATGGAGGAAGACCAGGAGACAGGATTGGTAGTTGATGGTAACTTTACAGCTACTAGTATAGGGGATTATTTCATGTATACTAAGAACAACTACCACATTTACAATTATAGTGACTTTCCTGTTTCTGATGTTTGTTTCCAGCTCTTCACCAAGGGCTTCAAATTCGTCCCCAATAGATGCAGCAACCTAGTGTATACTATTTTGGACCTGAAATTGTTTATGCGTAAACTCAATTTAGAGAATTTGTTGGGAGGGACCCCAAGTTTGCATTTGAGAAAGTCTAGTACTTTTAATCCCCCCCTTCACCCACAACTTAAGAATTTGGAACACAGAATTGAGCAGCAATTCAGAAAAGAATTAGGGAAGGATAAATATGTAGCTAATCTAAGCCAGGAAGAAAGTGCATTACTTTATAATTTGAGCCATGTTCATTCCTTGAGGGTCATGGAACCCGATAAGGGTGGGGGAACGGTATTGATGGACCAAAACTTATACCAGGCTAAAATGTATAACATTCTACATGACTATGATAAATATACATCTGCTTCTATACATGAAATTAACTTATCATATCATAAGATAGATTTGGCCATTCAAGATCTGGTAGATCAGGAAGTTATAGAAATGGACATATTTACATATCTTAACAACACAGATCCTAGGGTACCCACGATATTTGGGGTGCCCAAGATACATAAAAATCCATCTGACCCACCCCTGAGACCTATTGTAGCAGCCCAAGGGTCCAAGACACATAACATTTCCAAGTTTTTGGACTGGAAATTGAAGGAATTGTGGGGGAGACAGGATTATATCCTCAAAGATTCTTGGGCCTTTTTACGCAATGTCCATACCCATTTATTCAGAAACGAGGTCATATTTTTAACCATAGATGTGGTTGACCTCTTTTCAGTTATTCCATCAGACATTTGGTTGGAATGGATAGAAGAGGCCCTATGGGAATGTCCTGACATTACCCCCAACGATGTACACATGGTTACTGAACTCCTTGGTTTGGTGTTAAAAAACAACTTTGTTTTCTTTTCTGGAGAGTATTTTCAGCAGACTTCTGGTGTCTCCATGGGTGCTAACTGTGCTCCCACTTATGCTGATATTGTTATGTCCATATGGGAAAAGAAATTTGTGGTTAATAGTGAATTTTCTACATATTGGAACTATTACTGCAGGTTTCTGGACGATATATGTATTTTTTGGAATGGACCGGTTGAGTGTACTGATGATTTTATTAAGTACATAAATACAACCACGACCTTCTTAAAATTTACATATTCAATATCCCACCACAGTGTTAACTATTTGGATGTGACTCTTATTAAGGAAGGGGATGGGGTAAAGTCCTGTATATACAGAAAGCCCACATTCTCTAACAGTTACATCCATTTTCAGAGTTCACATCCTAGATTTCAGAAAACAGGAATTGTGAAAGGTCAGTTTGTCAGGGTTTCCTGGATGACATCACAGGATATAGATTTCAGTGATGAGTGTGACAAACTTACATCCTTATTTCTTGAAAGGGGATATCCCATAGGTCTGATACAATCAGTTCGGGAAGAGGTTATGGCTGCTCGTAATACTAGATTTAGTCCGATCCTGGGTAAGGGTTCTGGAGAGACAGATGGATCTTACTTGAAGGATACCGCTGGTTTATTCTCCAGTAATTTTGCCTTTATTACTGATTTTAGCACAAATGCAACACACATTAGGAAAATAGTAGAAAAGGAATGGCAACTGTTCCAGGATTATACTGATCTGAGTTTGCTCAAGGATAAGAACCTGAAAACGGTTTTTAGAAGAGAAGTCAACATCAAACGGGTACTGGAGCAACATGAACAGCCCACACAGTCTTCCCGTATGAAGAAAGGAACATACAAATGTGGTTGTTGTTCCTCATGTAAATATATAATGCATGACCATCATGTATATTTAGAAAGTAGGAACAGGGACATTAAAGCCTCAAGTTATTCCAACTGTTTGTCCACCGGGGTGGTTTATTTGGCTTTATGTCAATTGTGCCAGGCGTTTTATATCGGTAAAACCGAAAGACAGCTGAAACGCATATATGAACACCAATATGACATGATCAAATTAAACAGTAAAAATGAATTGTATAGGCATTCTACCGAGTGTGAAGGGGCTAGGTTTTTGTTTTTTGTGGTGGAAATTGTTCCCAAAGACATCAGGGATGGACCCTGGGAGGCCAAGTTAGCTCACCAAGAGACCTTTTGGCAGATTCTTTTAGAATCCAATAAATTCCCGGGCCTCAATGATTTTATTTCCATTGCTCCCTGCCTTAAACTTAAGGCAGGACGTATTTAAACTAGAGTTTGCTATTCACAGTGACCAAGTTTTTATATTTATATATAAAAATATTTTATTCATTGATACCTTGGTATATTAATACGAAATGTTTTTTTATTTTATTATTTTTGTTTAATATGATTTAATATTTATACACATATATATTATTATGTAATTTTTTTATATTTAACAGTGTGGGGTAATAGTGGTTTCATGATTTTTCTATATATCGTATTGCATTTCATGTCACTAATTCATACAGGGTTCTTAATGTTTTAGCATTTTCAACAGAGTTTTTTGTATATTTATACAGCTTTAAAGTTATATGCTTATTTAATTTATTTTAATTAGATTATTGGATAATTGTGTATTTCACGGAGGATGGGAAGTACTTAAACAGTAGTGTACTTCAAGATTTTATCTGATGAAGTCGTATTTTTTCGATGAAAACGTGGTTATATTTCTGTTGACGTTAAATAAACCTGGTTTGGAACAGCAGCGCCTTATTGTGAGCAATTCTTGTAGTGGAGGTTACCGGACTGGTATCAGCTGTTTTTGGCTTGTTGGTGTTTGTGTTTACAGCGTTTTTCTTCTTTTTTGTGGTACATCCAGAAGGCTTCATAATTTTGTGTGGATAAGGGGAAGGGGGGCTGGTGAGGAGCTGACTCTGGATTCTGGAACTGCTTTAAGAGAAAGTAAACAGTGCTGAGCAGTACGTTAGAGCAAAGAGGTGCTGTGTGTGTGTGGGTGCACTTTAATGCGGCAGGGTTCCTTGGGTTTATGTGTTTCAGAGTGGTGCTGTTGTGACTATCCCTTATTAGGACCGGTGTCCTCTTCTGGTTGCAGTCTGACCAGATTTTGCCAGGGCTATGATTTATGGTGGAAGGATCAACAGGATTTGTTTTCATGGACTGTGTGTTGCCCGGGAAGAGCACTGTCAGGAGCGCATGCATGGTATGGTTTTGAACTGCTGTGGGGGAGGGTTACTTTTGTCACAGGGTGCAACCCGGTGGGTTCAATTTTATTGGATTAATCTGTTCCTCACAGATCTAGTGTTGTGCTGTGTTGGCGGGACCTGAGATTGAAGTAAATGGAAAGGCCATGCATTTAAGTTTAAGACTTCATATCTTTATGAATACCATCCAAATTTATGCCTTATAGTTAGGTCCGTTTTATATAGTTTTCTGGTAAGTTAGTGGCACATCATCACACTGCAGTTAGAAGTGATGTCTGACAGTTGAGTTTAAGACTACAGATCTTTTGAGGACTTCTGTTAGTGCAGAATCTGTTATTTTCACTGTGTTTTGGATTTGTGGGGATAATAGACAGGAGTTGTCTCTAATTTGTCCCACTTTAGGTATGGCTTTTGACCAAATTCTTGCTTTAAGAGGTTGGGAGGTATGTGAGATAGATGTTTTTTATTTTATTATTTTTTGTTTAATATGATTTAATATTTATACACATATATATTATTATGTAATTTTTTATATTTAACAGTGTGGGGTAATAGTGGTTTCATGATTTTTCTCTATATCGTATTGCATTTCATGTGAGTAATTCATACAGGGTTCTTAATGTTTTAGCATTTTCAACAGAGTTTTTTGTATATTTATACAGCTTTAAAGTTATACGCATATTTAATTTATTTTAATTAGATTATTGGATAATTGTATATTTCACGGAGGATGGGAAGTACTTAAACAGTAGTGTACTTCAAGATTTTATCTGATGAAGTCGTATTTTTTCGATGAAAACGTGGTTATATTTCTGTTGACGTTAAATAAACCTGGTTTGGAACAGCAGCGCCTTATTGTGAGCAATTCTTGTGGTGGAGGTTACCGGACTGGTATCAGCTGTTTTTGGCTTGTTGGTGTTTGTGCTTACAGCGTTTTTCTTCTTTTTTGTGGTACTTGTTATGGAAGCCAGTTCGGGTTCTTCTACTTCGAGTGATGGTCAGAGTAATAACTCTGGTAACCTACCAAGGTCCGAAAAGGCTGGTATTGTACAGCTCACGGGTCAGCTTACAGCACTAATTAATTTACTTACACCGTTGGGACAAGGTATTCATAATTTGATCACAGACCAACGGGAAATTTTGAAAGCTGTTACCAACAGCAAAGCGTTTCCACCTGCACCTTCTGAACCACATGGTTCAGTCCACATTGGCTTACCTAGAGCAACGGATTTACTCAACGGAACTGATTTCAACAATACACCAGCTGTTTTATGTGAAACTGGTTCCAATCCATTGCCTGATCCTCCATTGTGTCCATCGGAGAAGAATGGAAAGCCTACTTCTACGTTTCTTGAATGGGTTAATACGAAGCCGAAATTTCAGTTTAGCGAGCAAGGAACTTTCACTACAGGGGAGAGGCACAGTTTCCAGGAATCACTACGTCTACTTGAGAACGCTCTTTACAGGTATAAAACCTTAGAGCTGGACAATGTGTATCTGACTGAATGTTTAAACAAAGGCATAGTGCCTAAAGGTTTACGTGTGTATAAATATCCTAACCAGGTTTGTCCTGGTAGTGAATTTCACAAAGACTTAATTCTTGCCTTTGACCAATGTGGCCTTGAAATTGTCAAGGCGATTATTAAGAAAAATACCAAAGAAATTATATGTTTGCAAAATGATATTTCCAAGTACAATGAGTGTGTCATTGTTGATTTATTGTTTGATGTTGACAAATCTAAATATTATGATATCAGGAGGGGGGTGGACCAACATTGCGACATTGTACTTAATCGCAAATATAAGAAACTAAGAAGGGATATTAAGGAGTACCAAGAGGGTAGGCAGTATCCTAATCCACCACACATTAGATGGTACACAGAAGCTAACCCCGCAGAATGCAATGCTAACAGGAACAACCCTGAGCCCCTAATTTTGGAGAAGAATGAAGTAGAGGTGTTTGGTGAAGAACAGCTACAGGGTGTGGGTAATGAGGAAGATTTTTTACCTCGCAGGTCCGAGCGGATACACAAACAGGGGTATCCATCCACAGGGAATTGTCACCCTTTAGCAGCATCTCCTCAGGAACAGAGGGGAGGGTGTCCAACACGAGCATGGAGGAAGACCAGGAGACAGGATTGGTAGGTGATGGTAACTTTACAGCTACTAGTATAGGGGATTATTTCATGTATACTAAGAACAACTACCACATTTACAATTATAGTGACTTTCCTATTTCTGATGTTTGTTTCCAGCTCTTCACCAAGGGCTTCAAATTCGTCCCCAGTAGATGCAGCAACCTAGTGTATACTATTTTGGACCTGAAATTGTTTATGCGTAAACTCAATTTAGAGAATTTGTTGGGAGGGACCCCGGGGACCCCAAGTTTGCATTTGAGAAAGTCTAGTACTTTTAATCCCCCCCTTCACCCACAACTTAAGAATTTGGAACACAGAATTGAGCAGCAATTCAGAAAAGAATTAGGGAAGGATAAATATGTAGCTAATCTAAGCCAGGAAGAAAGTGCATTACTTTATAATTTGAGCCATGTTCATTCCTTGAGGGTCATGGAACCTGATAAGGGTGGGGGAACGGTATTGATGGACCAAAACTTATACCAGGCTAAAATGTATAACATTCTACATGACTATGATAAATATACATCTGCTTCTATACATGAAATTAACTTATCATATCATAAGATAGATTTGGCCATTCAAGATCTGGTAGATCAGGAAGTTATAGAAATGGACATATTTACATATCTTAACAACACAGATCCTAGGGTACCCACGATATTTGGGGTGCCCAAGATACATAAAAATCCATCTGACCCACCCCTGAGACCTATTGTAGCAGCACAAGGGTCCAAGACACATAACATTTCCAAGTTTTTGGACTGGAAATTGAAGGAATTGTGGGGGAGACAGGATTATATCCTCAAAGATTCTTGGGCCTTTTTACGCAATGTCCATACCCATTTATTCAGAAACGAGGTCATATTTTTAACCATAGATGTGGTTGACCTCTTTTCAGTTATTCCATCAAACACTGGGTTGGAATGGATAGAAGAGGCCCTATGGGAATGTCCTGACATTACCCCCAACGATGTACACATGGTTACTGAACTCCTTGGTTTGGTGTTAAAAAGCAACTTTGTTTTCTTTTCCTGGAGAGTATTTTCAGCAGACTTCTGGTGTCTCCATGGGTGCTAACTGTGCTCCCACTTATGCTGATATTGTTATGTCCATATGGGAAAAGAAATTTGTGGTTAATAGTGAATTTTCTACATATTGGAACTATTACTGCAGGTTTCTGGACTATATATGTATTTTTTGGAATGGACCGGTTGAGTGTATTGATGATTTTATTAAGTACATAAATACAACCACGACCTTCTTAAAATTTACATATTCAATATCCCACCATAGTGTTAACTATTTGGATGTGACTCTTATTAAGGAAGGGGATGGGGTAAAGTCCTGTATATACAGAAAGCCCACATTCTCTAACAGTTACATCCATTTTCAGAGTTCACATCCTAGATTTCAGAAAACAGAAATTGTGAAAGGTCAGTTTGTCAGGGTTTCCTGGATGACATCACAGGATATAGATTTCAGTGATGAGTGTGACAAACTTACATCCTTATTTCTTGAAAGGGGATATCCCATAGGTCTGATACAATCAGTTCGGGAAGAGGTTATGGCTGCTCGTAATACTAGATTTAGTCCGATCCTGGGTAAGGGTTCTGGAGAGACAGATGGATCTTACTTGAAGGATACCGCTGGTTTATTCTCCAGTAATTTTGCCTTTATTACTGATTTTAGCACAAATGCAACACACATTAGGAAAATAGTAGAAAAGGAATGGCAACTGTTCCAGGATTTTACTGATCTGAGTTTGCTCAAGGATAAGAACCTGAAAACGGTTTTTAGAAGAGGAGTCAACATCAAACGGGTACTGGAGCAACATGAACAGCCCACACAGTCTTCCCGTATGAAGAAAGGAACATACAAATGTGGTCGTTGTTCCTCATGTAAATATATAATGCAAGACCATCATGTATATTTAGAAAGTAGGAACAGGGACATTAAAGCCTCAAGTTATTCCAACTGTTTGTCCACCGGGGTGGTTTATTTGGCTTTATGTCAATTGTGCCAGGCGTTTTATATCGGTAAAACCGAAAGACAGCTGAAACGCCGCATATATGAACACCAATATGACATGATCAAATTAAACAGTAAAAATGCATTGTATAGGCATTCTACCGAGTGTGAAGGGGCTAGGGTTTTGTTTTTTGTGGTGGAAATTGTTCCCAAAGACATCAGGGGTGGACCCTGGGAGGCCAAGTTAGCTCACCGAGAGACCTTTTGGCAGATTCTTTTAGAATCCAATAAATTCCCGGGCCTCAATGATTTTATTTCCATTGCTCCCTGCCTTAAACTTAAGGCAGGACATATTTAAACTAGAGTTTGCTATTCACAGTGACCAAGTTTTTATATTTATATATAAAAATATTTTATTCATTGATACCTTGGTATATTAATACGAAATGTTTTTTATTTTATTATTTTTGTTTAATATGATTTAATATTTATACACATATATATTATTATGTAATTTTTTTATATTTAACAGTGTGGGGTAATAGTGGTTTCATGATTTTTCTATATATCGTATTGCATTTCATGTGACTAATTCATACAGGGTTCTTAATGTTTTAGCATTTTCAACAGAGTTTTTTGTATATTTATACAGCTTTAAAGTTATATGCTTATTTAATTTATTTTAATTAGATTATTGGATAATTGTGTATTTCACGGAGGATGGGAAGTACTTAAACAGTAGTGTACTTCAAGATTTTATCTGATGAAGTCATATTTTTTCGATGAAAACGTGGTTATACTTCTGTTGACGTTAAATAAACCTGGTTTGGAACAGCAGCGCCTTATTGTGAGCAATTCTTGTGGTGGAGGTTACTGGACTGGTATCAGCTGTTTTTGGCTTGTTGGTGTTTGTGCTTACAGCGTTTTTCTTCTTTTTTGTGGTACATCCAGAAGGCTTCATAATTTTGTGTGGATAAGGGGAAGGGGGGCTGGTGAGGAGCTGACTCTGGATTCTGGAACTGCTTTAAGAGAAAGTAAACAGTGCTGAGCAGTACGTTAGAGCAAAGAGGTGCTGTGTGTGTGTGGGTGCACTTTAATGCGGCAGGGTTCCTTGGGTTTATGTGTTTCAGAGTGGTGCTGTTGTGACTATCCCTTATTGGGACCGGTGTCCTCTTCTGGTTGCAGTCTGACCAGATTTTGCCAGGGCTATGATTTTTGGTGGAAGGATCAACAGGATTTGTTTTCATGGACTGTGTGTTGCCCGGGAAGAGCACTGTCAGGAGCGCATGCATGGTATGGTTTTGAACTGCTGTGGGGGAGGGTTACTTTTGTCACAGGTTGCAACCCGGTGGGTTCAATTTTATTGGGTTAATCTGTTCCTCACAGATCTAGTGTTGTGCTGTGTTGGCGGGTCCTGAGATTGAAGTAAATGGAAAGGCCATGCATTTAAGTTTAAGACTTCATATCTTTATGAATACCATCCAAATGTATGCCTTATAGTTAGGTCCGTTTTATACAGTTTTCTGGTAAGTTAGTGGCACATCATCACACTGCAGTTAGATGTGATGTCTGACAGTTGAGTTTAAGACTACAGATCTTTTGAGGACTTGTGTTAGTGCAGAATCTGTTATTTTCACTGTGTTTTGGATTTGTGGGGATAAAAGACAGGAGTTGTCTCTAATTTGTCCCACTTTAGATATGGCTTTTGACCAAATTCTTGCTTTAAGAGGTTGGGAGGTATGTGAGATAGAGTGGCCAGTTGGTTAGTACCCTTTTTAAGTGGTGAGAAATTGGAGGCAATAGCCATTATCATGCTGGAGTTGGGGCTTTTGTGTTGATTAGGATGGTCCAATTAGGTATACCTCTCAATGGTACAGATGTTCATTGTATGTCTAGAATTTGCTTTACATGACTGGTTCCTTATGTAATATGCCATTTTGCCAAATCAATGGGTCAATCAGAGGATCTAAGTCTCTAAGTAATAGCATTCAGCTGCTGTCCTGTTAGTCCTGATCTGTGCAGTCCTTTCTGTGATGTACGTTGATTGCTTTTGTGGGCATGAGAGCATCATGGTGACAGTGGGTACAGTGTGCATGCACCGTCTATTTTGGCTTTCACATGAAAAAACAAAAAAGGCCTAATTTAGAGAGGGTGTGGTTTCATGTTATATTATTCAGTTGGGGTTCTCAGCTCATTAGTGGTGGTGGTTTTGGGTCTTTCACTCGAATGTGGGATTCTCTAGTGGGGTAGTCCATCATGGGCGCTGTCTGAATTTGAGGTATTTCCTCAGTGAAGCTGCAATGGTTCACGGGCTTTGAGCAAGTCTGTGGGACTGCTGTTGCCACACATGCTTAGAGACAGTGATCAGGGCAATTGAGTTTGTTAGTTTTGTGTTAGCTAAGCATTCTATAAATGCAAGGATTGACTTAAAGTTTTTGAAGCCGAGGGAATTTTAGAAATAGTCAGATGAAAGTTAACATGTGCATGGGGTGGATAGGTGGTATCATACCTCCTTCTGGCACAGATTTTTGGAGAATGGCCTAGACTTGGCCTCATATTTTGGTTAGCTTCTCATAACTCATGGTTATTGGCTCATCATGGTTAAATCATTGAGGGATGGCATTGTAAATGTCTGACACTTTGAGTTTTATATACTTCTTGAGGCAATTGGAAGGCTGCTGTGGTGCAGTGGCTAGCATTGTCACCTCACAGCAAGAGATTTTCTGGTTCGATTCTTGGCTGGGGTGCTTCTGTGTGGAGTCTGCATGTCTTATCTGTGGTCATGTGGGTTTCTTCTGGGTGATCCGGTTTCCTCCCACATCCCAAAGACATGCTGTAGGTGGATTGGACATTTAAAATCGGCCCTATCGTTCTGCGGACCATTGTTCCACTGTGGCAACCCTTAACTGGGAAATCCAAAAGAAGAAGATAGTTTTGAGGCAATCTATGTGAACAGAGCCATACATAATATGGGGGAGGGAATCTAAGGTCTAAAGAATTTAGCCATATAATTTCTTATGCACATCTGGTGGGGGTCTAAGGCATAAAAGTAAAAAAAAAATTGTGACATATTTTACACTTTGTTTTATACAATTATAAAGGTGTTGGACTCGCATTTTGTGTTGCTATGCAATTGACAGCTTCTGTGGAGTAGTGGGAGCTGGTGTGATTGGAGTGCACAGGGTCCTGGGTTTAAGTATTGCCAGGGATGTGTATGACCTGTCACGGGAATGAAGTCTGAGGCTCAAACAAGGGAGTAACTAAGCTGTGCAGCATTTTGGAAGATGAGTGCTTGTTGTCTGTTAGGGTGAGCAGGAAGGGAGTGTAGGCAAGGTTTTGATTCGCTGGGGTTGGTGGGGCCATTACATCCTTTGGAATGGCTGTTATTACACAAGAGAGCAGGGCAAGCAAATTAGGTAGTCATGGAATGATTTCAGCATAGGATGGACGTGATTTATGGTGGGGTTAGTAACACTGTAGAAAGTGCTGCATCTTCCAGGGTTTCATTGCTTGCAAGCTATGAGTTATTTCCACCTTAGCTCTGAGGAAATTACTGTTTAAATTTGTTGATTAATGGTAGTTGCATGCCATGGCTTAAACTGATATCCTTTAGAGCATTTTGACCCAATGCAAGTTTGATAGAATGGATGGCACTTTCCCACAGACAGAGAAGTATTTGTTCATGTTACATTAGTTTAGAGTAATTGTAGTGGGGTATATTCTGAAATCTGGGGGTGGTGTGTTAAGATTATGGGATGGGACGTTAGGTAAGCCTCTTCTTTTCCATGGATACCACTGCAGGGTCCATGATTTACTGTACTATTAGGGTATGTAATGGTTTGCAGTTTTCATTGGATTGACTGTTTTTCTCATTACCAAGTTGAGGTTCACCACTGCTATGCTGTGTAACAAATGGATAAAGGTGTTATACTTGCTAATGCATTTTACTTTTGTCTCTGTGCAGATGGTGGTTTTACTTTTGTCTCTGTGCAGATGGTGGTCTGGTGATGGGCTTCCAGTTACTGTGGCATTTCTCAGTAAGGGCCCAGATGGGGGAACCAAGTTTGTATCGGATGTCTGATTTGTTATGGTGATGAGCAATATGGTCATACGTGGGAGTATGCTAAGTGGTCAATAGCTACTCCTGCATTGATAGAGTGATAATTTTGTCTATAAATAAGACCTTGTTTATTTCACAGGGGTATCTGTTGTACTGCTACTAAGGGAGTTGGGGGTAGTTTTATGGGGATCTTTGGTAGGACATTTAATCTGCAGGGGTGTTTTGCATTTGGTAGTGTCTGCATTTTATGCAGTTGATGAGTGAGATATCCTTTTGCTGGTGTATAATGGTCATTAAGAATTTGGATTATGCATGTGTGGAGTATTTACACTCTTTTCTTTTACATGATCACCAAGAGCAGATGGGGACATGCAGAGTTGCTATTACTTTGGGGACTGAAGGAATGTGGACTTGACAGGTGAGAGAAGAAGCAGAGGAGGGTTTCGGCTGATGGAGTGGTATGAAAGGAGGTCACAGGTTGCCAGTAGTGCACCAGAATATGGAGTTGTTAATTTGTGTGTTTTCCCTCCCTGCAGTCACAAGGTAATGTCTTGTCTTGGTTTGATCTTTTATGGGGAGCATCAAGGATGAATTTTACACCGTTTTATGGGTAGTGAGGGTCTGCTTTGGAATGGGTCAGATATTATTGTAGACATCAAGGGTAGGAGGTTAGTGGGTTGCATTGCATAAGTTAGGCTTGTGAGCTAGAAGGGGTGTTTTGATGGGAGGATTTAGCTTTGAGTTACTGCAGTTTCAGGATAGATTGGGTGGGGTTGTTTTACTATATTCTGGATGGTAATAACGTATCATGGACATGGTGTGACCTGGTGGCATTGAGCAATCTCTAGTTTGTCAGTATATTATGTTGGCTAGTTTTGCCTGGTTTGGTCTATTGTTGGTGTTGGTTTTGGGGTCATACTGCTACCGGCCATGATGTTGGTGTTTTTGAGGTCGTACTGCTACTGGCCATGATGGTGGTTTGTATCTTATTGTTTATTATTGGTAGTTGGTGTAATGACAGCATTTTATTAAAAGGGATGTAAAAAAGAGATCTTAGAGGGGTATTACATTCTTTGGTCAGCAAAAAAAAAAAATTCATTGGATGGTAAATGGAGTTGCAATATGGCATGGTGGTATGCAATTGCCTCGGAATGGCTTCAGTGGCATTGGGCTTAGTAGTGGGTCCAGTGGCTGGTAAGGCTCTTGGTATCATTGCGAGGCTTCCTGTGGTTGGGTGGTATGGTATGGTATAATTAGATCGTGGGAGTAGTTATGATAGGTGATGAGGTTATGGTTGCTAACTTAGCATAGGAGAGGGGTCAGTGGTTTGTTTGCAGTTGTTAGGTACTTGGCTGTTTTCCATTAGTTACGTATAAGGTTAGGAGGTAAGACTTTGATCGAGCTTGGTTAGGGAGGATGGGTATACTGAATGATGTTTGACCTACTGCATTACTTGTGGTTAGATTGCTGGAAGTTTGGTCGGAGAGAGGGGGAACAGCCTGGTCAGGCTGGGGGGCGGAGAATGGGGGCAGCCTTACCCTCTTCTGTCCCCCCTCTGGTGTTGGATGTGCAATTCAAGAAGTTGGGAAGGAAAGTGACCTGTTGCTCTGTTGGATAAATTAACGAGCAAGCAGAGCTGCTTATTTGGATGGTGGTGTAATTCAATAAACTGAAGGTGAGCGGGGTAACTCTGCCTTGTTAGTGCAAAGATAAGTGAGCAAGTCGGGGACGCTGCTTATCAAGGGTGAGCGGTTGCGCTGCCCTTATGTTATTTTATGTTTTCTTTTATGGATGTTATTATCACTGGTGTCATGTTTTTGGTTGAAATTTAAAGCTATTGGTTAACAATCATATTTATGGAAGTTTAATAAAAGTTGTCAAATGTCATTCGGTGTTGTGTGTTTATTGAAGTGGACCAGGACAAATCATTCTTGTGATTCACATAAGCAGAGGCAGATTGTTAATTCAAATCAGTCAGTCAGTCAATTACAGGAATGCTGAAGCACAGCTTTGGAGATAGAGCTTACATTGCATTCTTTGTCTGTAAGAAGCCTGGAAAATCTATTTTGGCCAGAGACAAAAAGGGCTGTATCTTCTAGCCAGACTGATACTTTCTAGTTAGGATGTTAGATTTTTCTGTATAAATATTTTGTTTTCAATTTCTTGTTCAAATTCTGTACTGTGCATACGTTTATTGGGAAAGAAACTGATTTAACATATTTATTTCATGCAAGGAATTTTATTATTCAAAGTTGAATGCTTGTAACTGAGGGTTTATATATTTTAGCTTAAGAGTTTTTGTGTTTTTACCACTGTGTGGTATCCATCCATTGAAGGGTGACTGCTCAGAACTAATTGCTACCATTTAAATATTTAAAAGATAAACAGAAAGGTGTTTTTTTTTTGTTTTGTTAGGGTTGACTAATTGTTGGGAATATTACTGGAAACTTAGGAAGGGATCACCTTCATCCTGAAGAGTTGCCTTTATCACCTTCCCATTCTGGAAAGTGTGTGTGTGTGTGTGTGTGTGTGTGTGTGTGTGTGTGTGTGTGTGTGTGTGTGTGTGTGTGTGTGTGTGTGTGTGTGTGTGTGTGTGTGTGTGTAAGCCTGTGCAAAATAATTCTGCTCAGGTTATAATTGTTTTTGACAGTACTTCGCTGTAGGTTACTCAGCTCAATCTGAGGTGGGTGAAATCCCCAGGAGCCAGCAATTGTAACTCTAAATTGCAGTTGTATAGTGTAAAGCTCATTTTGGTGCGGCAATACTTGTCTGTCACTCAAAACAGCAGTACAGATTTACTATGTATCCTAATGGCAAACTCCCTTTGTATATTGAGGGGTACCAGTAATAGGAGTAAAACACTATGTTCTGGTTCTGTAGCACCCAGCTGTTGACAACAACAGTTTGGAGGTAAAGCCCTTAGCTTCTCTCCATCACTGAGATCAGTGCTGCCAGCAGTGTGTGTTAGGGTTAGAAGGAAGCATGACAGGACTTGGTGAGAATGAGAGATGTTTTAGGAAATGTGGAGATTAGTAGGGAGAGGGAATATGTTAGTAAAGATGAAAGCATTACAAAGTGCGGTGTTAGTTATACAAGATAGGTCTCTAGACAAAAGAGAAAGGTGAAAGGAAATGTGTTTAGTGCTAGCACCCTGATCATTGTGACTAAAAAAGAGGTTAAAAAAAAAAAGATGTTATAAAAGAGGGGTACTGTGACAAATGACTACTGTACTCAGAGCTGACAACCACTGTTAGTTGTGATTAAAGAAGAAATGGATGTATGGAGAAAAAGAGAAAGCTGCCTGGAAGAGGGTGGGACATTAGGAAACATGAGCACTGTATTCTGCTAACTATTTAATGATGGAGACAAAAGAGAGGAGTTGAATGCCAGAGTTATTGCTGTGTACTTTAAACAATATAGGATAGAAAATAGACTGTTTAAGTTAGATGTTGGTAAGCTGCAGGAAAGATGTCTTCTTTATGCCTAATGTTATTGGTATACTATAGTTTTACTGGCTGAAGGGACACTTTACTGAATAACAATTGGCTGCAGGTGTGTGTGCACATGTGTGACTATTAGGCAAGGATACACTGGTTGGAAGGGCAGATATGGTTACAAGAGTTATAAAGACAGAGATGCAGGTGGGTGAGGTAAAGAACAAAGTGGAGAAATGTAGCAATGCAAAGCACAGCACAAAACTGTCATTTCATCTCTTTTCTTCAAAAAAAAAAAAAATCATTGTTACATCATCAACTTCTGACAGAGGCGGTTGTCTATAACCAAAGATCCTATGACTAACTGCATTGCTCATGGATGTGCTCTAACAATTTCTATGTGCCAGTGCAGCTTCAAAACAATTATGTTAAAACACAATTTAATACAGGCAAAATCCATAGGTACAGCTAAGTGTTAGGGGCTGTCATATTAGTCAAATCTAAGGGACAGTGTAACTCCTCCAGCAAGCATTTCAGCTTCATAATGTGCAATGTACTGTGTAGATTAAAATGTTTAGTCATCAGTGTTATTAGAAAAGGCATGATACATCTATGTACACTGCAGGATCTTTACTTTCCAAGTCACCTTCTACAGTGCTATAATAAGAGAGGTTATCAATTAACAACATTGATGAATACCAAATTCTGTGGCCCTGATTGCATTTAAGGTGGGAGAC
Organism: Protopterus annectens; assembly: GCF_019279795.1. Classification (NCBI taxonomy): domain Eukaryota; kingdom Metazoa; phylum Chordata; order Ceratodontiformes; family Protopteridae; genus Protopterus; species Protopterus annectens. Next base: position 1,599,019,194 of record NC_056737.1, on the reverse strand, counting down.
AACTTCTATGGTACCTACATGTGACTTTTCAGTCAACTATGATGCAGTGCCTTGATCAGAAAGATAAGCGAGTAAAAACCCTTGACCATTTTCAAGGGGAGAGCAACCCCTCTGACACTCAAATGGGGCTTTTTATTCATTTGCTACAATATTCTAATCGGAAAGGAAGCAACTGACAACACATTGCAGAATACTATAATATGTGACCTTGCTCACATTCAGGGTGAGAGTGGGCAATCTATAGAGGAACTAAACGGGACCTGAATAGCCACTGTGTCAATCAATGCGTGTATGTATATCTTTAAGAAGCTATCCAAGGGCTTGCACAATGTTATAAATACTGAGCATGTGTGAGCCTGAGTGCCATTTTGTAGTAAGCTTTTGAGATGTAATCATGTATGTCCATAAGGTCTGTCTGTTAATCAGTTTATTTATATTTTATGAAGCTGCTATCCCTCCTGATGTGTTTCTATGTAATAAAGCATCTAAACAAATTACCCTGCCTGTTCGTAATCTGTGTTAAGACGGACAAGCAAGATGGTGTCAGAAGAGGCATGGTTAAACGACATGTTGCCAGAAAGAGTTCCAGTTTCTCCAATTTGAGTCTGAGAGGCATCCACTTAGTACTGGAGGAATACAGAGTAGTGGATCATCCCTACTGCATGTATAATTTGCAAAACAGGACAGAAATGAATTTCAAATGTTAAAACTTGTTCAAATAATTTCTTATTCATAAAATATGAAATAAAGAATACAGAACACTCTAAACAATATTTAAATAAACTGAGATGTCCGATATTGATAGCAATATTTGAATTACTGCAGAAAACATTTGAAATAAAGTCTGAATTGCATAAAATGAATAAAATAGAAGAAAATTACCACATTTTCACTAAGCATGTACTTTTCATATTAATTAAAGATATTCGAGTTATCAGAAATTGTATGAAGTGTCCGCATGTTTGTGCAGTATTAAAGTAAATTTATTTTGTAAAATACAGCCATTTCAGAGCATATTTCACAAAGTATAGTATTTTGAAGAATTTATTGTACATTTGAATGTTATTACAAGCTGTTGTGTGAGAGCTTGTTCATACATAATTACAATGGCCATATTTTCAGTGTGTTTGTGCATACTTTGTTGGCATGGTAGATGGATTTCGAAAACCCAGTGCACTTGTGTTTGAATATAATATTGCAAAGAACTAGAAAGTGTTTGAGGAAGAGTATGACATTTTCATACTGGCTGCATTTTCTGATAAAGATGACCATACAAAGGCATTTATTCTGCTTAATTTAGCTGGTTCAGAAGCCATTGAAAGGAAACATTCATTTCTGTATGCACCTGCTATCTTTGCTGGAGAGTGAGAAAACCATCATATTGTTGTACCAGCTGCATCAAGGGAGGGCCCTGAGTGCTTAAAGGTAAATTTAGAGAAATGTGTAACCCCCAGACAAATATTACAGTGGAAAGGTATTTATTTTACTCAAGGGATCAAAAGCCTGGTGAAGCTTTTGCAGCATATATAACTGATTTAAGAAACAAGGCTAAAATGATGCAGATTTGGGGATCTAAGGGATGAGTTGATAAAAGACAGACTGGTATGTGGTATTAAAGATGATGCTGTGAGAAAGATTTTGCTTTGTGACAGTGATTTAACTTTGAATAAGGCCATTGAGATTTGTCAGATATACAAGCTCACAGAAAAGCATGCAAATATGCTTACAAATGAGAAATACATGCTTCCAGTAACTTCTAGAGCTTGTGCTGATAGTATGTAGCACATGGTTAAAAGAAACATGCCCAAGCACATGGCAACAACTGTATCCCCTGCATCACTCACTGGTAAACCCCAGAGCTTTCTAGCAAGTTCCAGAGTTTGCAGAGTCTCAGTGAAGCATAAGAGTGAGTCAGCAAACTCAAAGCATAGGCCCCAACCCAGTTTCATTGCCAACTGTCGTAACTGTGGTGGAAATCATGAATCTAAAAGGGAAAAATGCTTAGCTTTTGGTCAGCAATGCCACAAATGTAACAAGTAGACTAATTTCAAGAGGTTTTGTAAATCAAAAGGCACACATTAATTTATTCAAAGGGAACTTTTCAATAAATGAGTTGATCAATTAGAAAGCTATGACACTACTTTTTATGACTATATGCAAGATACCTGTAGAGTGAGACTGTGCTGAAAAGCTATATCCCAAACTACCATGGCTAGTCTGCATAGGTGGTAGCATATAGTTCCCTTTGCTTCTTTATGTGCAATATCACTGTGGTGTTGTCTGTAAACACCTGTAGTAGCCCCAGGGGGCCACAGATGCTTGAGACAGTTGAGAGCATTTGTAACAGCTAACATCTCTTTTATGTTTGTGTTTTGGTCTGTCTTTTTAATTCTAAAGACCTTCACTTTTATTCCCATAGACATTGCTCCCCAAGTAAAGTCTGAGGCATCTGTTGCAACTGACTGCTGGAGCAGGAGTGGAAAGTTGGAGACCTGAATTCTAGAAATTTGGTGTCTCCATCACATAATCTCATTTGTCATAAACCCTGAAACTGGAATTTGAAAAAAGTCAAGGGATGCTGATGCTGGAACCATACAAGTTTCAGGTATTACTGGACCTTTCTCATGTGGACTCTTGCAAGAGGTATCATGGAAGTCACAAGACCCAGAATCCTGAGGAATTCCATTGTTGATAATGAAGTCTGAGTGGAAAAACTCTGAAATAAATCCTGTCAAAAGGAGTCAGAAAAGACTTCTGAATGTGCTCTTAGAAACTAGGCCTGTGTGGAAGATTCCTTAAATAAGTGAGAGATTCCAGGCACTCTGAAACAGACTCTACGGAGATAGGATACTTGTCTAAATAAGGAACAATGTAAATAGTTTGCAGTCTGCAGTGGGCTATCAAAGGAGCTAGACACCTTGTGAACATCCTTGGAGCAGTAGCTAGTCCAAAGGGTAATGCAGAAGACTGATAACATGATCCAGACACAAAAAAATTAAGAAACTTCTGAAATTTGGATCTATAGGAATGTGATGATTTGTATCTTTAAAACTAATGTCCCTAGAAATTCAAACTGGGAATAAGGGGTGACAAGTTGTGAAGTGACAGCATTTTCAGTTTGGGCACTTACCACAAACTGGTTCAGAAAGGAAAGGTCCAAGACTGATCTCCAAGAATCTTCTTCCTTTGGCATGAGGAATATCTTGAAGAAAACCCTTCTCATAACTGAGGAAGAGGAACAGCTTGCATCATCTCCTGAGCTAGAGAATGCTGGATGACATGATGGAATAGAAGATTTTGGTCTGGTGGGTGAGGTGCACTCCTTCAAAAAGATGGGAGAGACTCTCACTACCCTTTGAACCCATAGATTATTCCTAGAGCCATTCTGTCTGAAACAATCTGTTGCCAAAAAGAGCATGGAGATTCAGACTTTCTCGAAAGATTAAGGGGCTGTCAGGATGGGGTGAGAAAAGTACCTCATATAGTCATTCAGCCTTATTGGACTGTTCTTTGTTCTTTGGGGTTCCGGCTTTCTTTTTGGAATCTTCCTGCCATTGTTTTTTTAAACATCTGCTTGCCAGCAGGTTACTGGGACTCTTTATTCTGCTTTTAAAGAAAGTTGTGTAGGGACACTGAACCACTTGATAAATGTGACACAGAAGGTCCAAAAACTACTTTTCTACCCAAGGGGGAGTTCAAAACCTACTTTTTGACAACCTCTAGGAGGTTTTGAGAATGTAGTTAGGCCAACCTCCTCATAACAGTTCCAAGGGAAGCAGCCCTGGAGGTGGCATCTGCAGAGTCATGTGCACATTTCAAATGATAGGCAGTCACTTGACACTCAAAGCAGGCTAAGTTACACAAATCAGATTTCTCCTCACAAGAGGAAATAGATGCCAAATATTCCTCATATTCTCACAACTAACAAGCATGAACTTCAACATATGAACTTGACAGTTGAGAATGCTAAAATAAGTGTAGGAGAAGAATGCACTTTTCCCTCTTCAAACTTATCAAAAGCATTCCCATCTTTGTCAAGAAGAGGGATTAGTATTACCCAATTTGTTTGGTTCGTAAAAACATAAAAGACAGAACACTATCAGATGTTTTAGAGGCAGTGGACTGATTCTCAGAGAAACTGCAGGCCATGGCAAGAAACATCTTCAAAAGCAGAGAGAACAGTAAGAATCAGAGTATGTTCTGGAAATTCCAGTTGTAAAAAATCATATAACTTCCTGAGAGACTGAAAAATATCCTGTTTTTCCAATGAAATAACTGATTCATTCTGTAAATACTTTCAGAGAAAGAGAATTCTTCAAGTAGGCTGGCCAAAGCCACAATCTCCTCAGAATTTGAATCAGAAATTTGTGGCGACAATGCGAAATTAGTCCTCTCACAACCATTCTAACATTCATTTTATTGAATCTTTTCAGAAAATAAAGAATCCCTTTTTCTTTTAGAAGAAACAGCCAGACAAGACTAGTCAACAGCCTGACCTAAACCCTGAGCAAAGCTCAATAAACTACTCTTGTCCAGGGTGAGTGAGCTCATTATCTCCCTAACCCTGACATCAGCTGGTTCATTTGGTGAGTTAAGCTGTTTGCAAAAATCCCTTTTTTTCCAGTTTCATTTAGTGGCTTGGATTTCAAGGAGGAAACAGGAGGTGGAAAGAAGTAGTAACCAAAGTCATCTTTCCTTTTCTTGGGGGGGGGGGGCAAAAAGTGACATACAACATGCGTAGAGGGTCTGTATGAAAAGGCAAACATAACTAGATTCCTTGCACCTTAGAAAGATGTGAGTTCCTGAGTGGCTCTGAGGTGAGTGCCTCTACCTAATGGAGGTATGGAGGAGAATTTTGTGAGTACAGAAAAACTGAAATAATAGTCAGTTTCTGTAATATGATGGTCCTGGGATCCACCACCCAGCTCCTGATCCTAACAGGGAATAACTAACAGAACAAGTGATAGGCTGACCCTGCTAGATCAGTGTAAGTCAAAAAATATTAAAAAAAAATACCTTATTCTCTAGCAGAGACCTTACCTTCCACTGAAACCTTATAGTTTTTAGCAGCTGCACTGGTTCCTATTTTTATGAGCTCTTCTAATTTACTGCCAGATGTTTAAGGGTCTTTATAGGTTCATAGGTTCATAGGTAGGTACTAAGCCATTGGCCCAAGGGTCTATGTAAGCCTAGCCAACAAGGTTCCCTGGCTTACGCCACCCAATAAAGTTATTTTCCTGTGCCACTGTCGAGCAGAGACACAGAAGTGATCCCCAGGGTGTATTTCCTATTTCACATCCACTCATCAAGATTTTTCTTGAAGACTGCTAATGAAGAACTTTGTTTGACATAGATGGGTAGCCTGTTCCAGAGTATGGGAAGTCTCTGGGACAGGAATCTATCCCTCCAGCATGTCCTGTTTATTGTGGTGACAAGGTTTAGGTCCCTAGAGCATGTAGCTCAGAGGGATTGGGATTTCTTTTGGTGTAGCATGTCCAACAGCTCTGGGTTTGACATAGCTTTATATGTTAGGCAGAGATCACCTCGGAGTAGGCGATATGCTACGGAGTAAAGCTGGAGGTTTTTTGAGGGGGTCAGTGTAGGGCATTTGTTTGAGGCCATTATCACAACTCACATTTTTTGTGAATATCATATGGCAGAAACTTTTTATATGCTTTACATCTGATGACCTTTATACTATAGCTGTACACTAAGGTTCTCTTGTTGTCCATTGCATTTTTGAGATATTGTATTTGTCCTTTCATTTTGTTTCTGATCCTCCCTTTCTCAGCTGTGCATCTCATTGAATTTCTCATGTGATCTGTAACCCCTCTCTGCGTATGCTGTCTCTCTTTCTTTCTTAGCTTGTATCTTCATAGTATTGTATCCAATACCCTGACATTGTGGTTTGCACTTCATCTACACTATAGTATCAGTGTTGTATGGGCTCCCTCCTGTAGTACTGCAAATATACATACATACAGCCTGCTTTGAAACACAGCCCTTGCTCCTCTTCAACAGCCTCAAAACCTCATCTCCCCCTGGTAATAGCCCATTGTCTTACTTTCCACGTACCTACCCTTACTTACATAACTGTGACATATTCTAGTTAAGTTTAAAGGGAACTTAGCTTTGATAGAATGTAGACTTTCCTTCAGCACCTTTATTATTAAGGTAGAAGACAAGTGGCCACTGGTGTGTATTCCTGTTAACTATGCTCACAGGTAGTGTAAACAATAAACTGCTATTCAGAGATTTATTGTAATGTTATATACTATTATATACACATTGCACTAGTTTCAGCAATCCTACAAACAATATTTTTTCATTAAAGCAGACAATCTTCAAAACCGTATGACTGTGTTGAAAGTGTTTGTATAATACTGGGACTGTAGTTTGTCATACAGTATTTTTCCATTTACATACATTACACATCATACAAATTTCCTTTCTTTATAACTGTCACTAGTCCAACATTACATAAATTGCTCGATTCCTGCCTTCCTTAAACCTCAGTCCTCATCCTGACCATTGATCTACATGTACTGTCTGACAAAAATTCCATTTATTTCTATATAATTTATTCCTTTCCTTTTCTAAAATCCCTCTTCTAGTTTTTTTAATCTCTTTTACAATATTCATACTTTGAATAGAGCTGATTTAGACTGGGTCTATATTATATAATCAAACAAAATATTCAGCGAACGCTTATTAGTCGAACACTAATAAGAGAAAACACTAAATATTGAATGTTTAAGCAAAACTTTCGCTGGGAAAACAACCAATCAGCCATCATCGGTGATTTGCCCTTTCCCCACTGTAGTGCAATCTCAGAGTTGGTATAGTTAGTTAGGGTGGTGGCGGGGTGCAGACCCACACATTGGAGTGTGTGGGGGGCATAGCCCCTGCTACGATAGGTTTTGTTTGGTGATGGTTTCTGTGGTTCGCTGGGTTGGCCAACTGTTTTTTAACCCAGTGAAACATTTCACTTAAATGAATGTTCAATATCTAGTGCTTTCATTTATTAGTGTTTGACTAATAAGCATTCACTGAATAGTTTGTTCAATTATATGATATAGACCCATTTAGACTTTGATTTTCATTTCCTAATAATTGCTTTTTTTTGGCAGCCAACAGAATTAAACTTAATAAGACATTACTTTGTCTAGGCACTTCGGATCCTGAGTCCCAGCTCAATATAATAATTTCCAGCTAGTAAAGGTGTGCAGCAGGTAAGGGTGATAAAGGATAACGAGGAAAATGTACTCACAAGCGGGGAGAGTGTGTTGGGCAGATGGAAAGAGTACTTTGAGCGGCTGATGAATGAAGAGAATGAGAGGGAGAGAAGGTTGGATGATGTGCAGATAGTGAATCATGAAGTGCAGTGGATTAGCAAGGAGGAAGTAAGGATAGCTATGAAGAGGATGAAGAACGGAAAGGCTGTTTGTCCAGATGACATACCTGTGGAAGCAGGAGGTGTTTAGATGAAATGGCAGTGGAGTTTTTAACTAGAATGTTTAATGAAACTTTGAAAGTGAGAGGATGCCTGAGGAATGGAGAAGAAGTGTTTTGGTACCAATTTTTAAGAACATGGGTGATGTGCAGAGCTGTAGTAACTACAGAGGGATTAAACTGATCAGTCACAGCATGAAGTTATGGGAAAGAGGAGTGGAAGCTAGGTTAAGAAGGGAGGTGATGATTAGTGATCAGCACTATGGTTTCATGCCAGGAAAGAGCACTACAGATGCGATGTTTGCTCTGAGAGTGTTGATGGAGAAGTACAGAGAAGGTCAGAAGGAGTTGCATTGTGTCTTTGTGGATTTAGAGAAAGCATATGACATGGTGTCTAGAGAGGAGTTGTGGTATTGTATGAGGAAGTCAGGAGTGGCAGAGAAGTATGTAAGAGTGGTACAGGATATGTATGAGGGTAGTGTGACAGTGGTGAGGTCTGCGGTGGGAGTGATGGATGCATTTAAGGTGGAGGTGGAATTACATCAAGGATCAGCTCTGAGCCCTTTCTTATTTGCAATGGTGATGGACAGGTTGACAGACGAGATCAGACAAGAGTTCCCGTGGACTATGATGTTTGCAGATTACATTGTGATCTGTAGTGAGAGTAGGAAACAGGTGGAGGAGACCCTGGAGAGGTGGAGATATGCTCTAGAGAGAAGAGGAATGAAGGTCAGCAGGACTAAGACAGAATATATGTGTGTGAATGAGAGGGAGGATAGAGGAATGGTGAGGATGCAGGGAGTAGAGGTGGAGAATGTGGATGAGTTTAAATACTTGGGATCAACAGTTCAGAGTAATGGTGAGTGTGGAAGAGAGGTGAAGAAGAGAGTACAGGCAGGATGGAGTGGGTGGAGAAGAGTGTCAGGAATGATTTGTGACAGACGAGTTCCAGTAAGAGTGAAAGGGAATGTCTACAAGAGGGTAGTGAGGCCAGCTATGTTATATGGGTTGGAGACAGTGGCACTGACAAAAAGGCAGGAGTCAGAGCTTGATATGGCAGAGTTGAAGATGTTAAGATTTGCACTGGGTGTGACGAGGATGGGCAGGATTAGGAGTAGGTATATTAGAGGGTCAGCCCAGGTTGGAAGGTTTGGAGACAAAGCCAGAGAGGCAAGATTACATTGGTTTGCACATGTGCTGAGGAGTATATTGGGAAAAAGTGCTAAGGATGAAGCTGCCAGGTAACAGGAAAAGAGGAGGGCCTAAGATAAGATTTATGGATGTGGTGAGAGGACATGCAGGTGGTTGGTGTGACAGAGCAAGATGCAGAGGACAGGAAGAAATGGAAACAGTTGATCTGCTGTGACGACCCCTAACGGGAACAGCCAAAAGAAGAAGAAGACAACCATTATGTAGATATATATATATATATATATATATATATATATATATAAATATTTCTGACAGATTATTTTGTAGAGAATTTTTAAAATCTGCTAACTCCCAACTCATTGGGCTTGCAAAAAAACACATTACTAGTTACTTCTTTCTTTCCTATCACACCTTCAACATTTGCTGTCTACCTAAGGAAAAATTCTTTGAAGTCTGCTGGGAAAAGACAACTATGCAAACCCTTCCAAGCAAAAATCCCGAACCTTCTGGACTTTGTTGTTGCATACTTGGGAGCCTAACATACGTCCTCTCAGTGTTCCTTTATAATTTGCTTTTCCAATCTCTCTTTTCCCAATCTCTTCTAACCTCCTCTAATTGATTGTTGTAGTTATTGTGCAATACTTTATATACCCTATTAATAATGCCTTTTTAACAGCAGCTTCTATTTTTGATTTGAGTAAAAACCCTAAAAGAGCAGCCCTTTCACTTAGGACTGTTTTATCCCTTTCTCTTTGCTTGTACTCTGATATCAGTCCCTGATATGGCAGGCAGTTTCTAAGCTGCAATCCAAACTTCTTCTTGGCCTCTTCCCACTCTATTAACTTTCCCTATTTAGTTATTTGCTCCCAATGCCTTGTTTCCTTTTCCAGTTTTCTCCAGTAAATTCCAGTACCCTCTTACCATTTTTCTATATACCTACTTGCAGTCAACCCTATTGGCAAAATCTCCTTTCTCCACTCCCATGTTGACTTAGTTCATATAGGCAGGCTATAAGGGCATTATTGCCTGTGCTTGAAATATTTCTATGTATGTATGTATATATGTGTTAGTTCTTAAAATACTTTCTGCAAGTTATGAGTTTAATGTTCTGTGTGGTTATTATTCTCCTGAAGGATATGCTTTCAAAATTCCACTCTCTCCTTATTTTTCAAAATTCCCCTATGCTTCAACTTCTTCATTATCATCATCCCTTTCCACTTTGAAATATACAATTCTGGTTTTGTTATTTATATGAACCTCAACTGCATAACTCTAAAATATCCCTTCAAATCAGGTAATCCTAAACCACCTCATTCGATTTGGAGGATCAACTTGTCCCACTCAATTCTTGCCCTATTCCTCTCCCAGATAAATTTCATCAGCTCTTTAATTATTGTCCACAACTATCCCCTGGCTGATAAAAATATACTTGACCTGCATATAAACCTAAAGGGACTAAAAACATTTCACTGCTTCTGTCTTGTTATCCATATCTGTAAACAAGAGCTTTCAGTGTCTCACTTTTTGTATTATCTTTTGAAATAGCTGTCATAACAGAAGCATTTTTAATCCATACTCCTAAATACTTCATCTTATAAATTTCCCTATAAATATTGGTACTGCTGAACCAGTTCATGTGTGGGTGCATAATTTATATCTACAGCATTTATTTTATCTTCATTAATTTTAAATCCCCAAAAAACTTGAAACTGCCTCAAAATATTCCATAACATTGAGATGTCCTTTTCTGTTTTTATCAAGTACAAAATAATGTCACCTGCAGATAAAGCAAATTTTGTATGATATACTTGTATTTCTGAGCCTCCTATTTTCTTTGCCAGTAGTGGCAAATACAAAGCAAACATGAAAAGGGAAGAGTTCACCCCTCCCTGGTTCCTCTGTTCAAACACAACGTATCAGAGAAGAACTTTCTCACTTTAATTCTTGCCTCCTAGCCTTCATAAATCCACCTAATTAACCTTATTATTGCATCAGGGAATGCAAAGACATCCACTGCCCTACTCTTAAAATCTCAGGCTACACTCTTGAATGCTTTCTCTGTGAAGATCAACCAACAACAGTATTGTCTTACATTTTGCTTCCCTCTTGATCATCATTGATCTATTAATGTTATCAAATATTTGCATCCCCTCCACAAACTCATATCTATTAATTTTACAACACCTTTGCTATTCTTTTTTGGCAGTATAGACATAAACACTTTATTTCTTATTTCTTATCTATTTTTTTTATTTATGTTGTTTTGAATTTGTTAACCAGGGTAGAGTACTGATCCCAATGGAGCTATTTCAGTCTCAACCCATTGTAAATGTAATCAATACATGACATTATATACAGATTGAATGACAAAATGCAATATATACATGTATTATTTACAAAGTGAATATTATAATTGGCTTGAGGGAGTAAAAGCAGCAGATACACAACAGTGTATACAGAGTGACTGACAAAACACAATATATACATTCATTATATAAAGAGCTTAAATCAGAGATGGCATGCCGAAAGCACCACAATCAAAAGAAGAGTCAGAGAAAGTATGTAAAGTGAAGAAAGATGTGAAAAGGTTACGTTATATGACCAGAGGGATAGCAGTTGCATTTTCTAGAGTCTTGAAATGCACTTTTATTTATGACTGGATAACAGGGTAAGGGGAATGGTATAATAATAATAATAATAATAATAATAATAATAATAATTTAAAACTGAAATGGGTCCATATGAAGCTGGGTCTGATGGATACATGAACTTTCGGTATAAAATTAGACATTAGTAGACTACTGCTCGTGGGTAAAATTCTAATGTATGTTTACAAGTGAACTCTACTGGATTAAGTATTTTAGGAAAGATTGTCATATCAATGCTGGCATTTGAAGTGTTTATGAGTAAATATGAACATCTGCTATCTCCTAAGGCCTATTGCGGTCTGCAAATCACGTTATGGTCTTCCTACTCCTTTTTATTTTTACTGGTTCATTTTTAGGTGTCTCTTGCTTCCTTAACCTGTAAATCTAACTTTATTGTTTTTTTTTTCTCTTTCTTAATTAATGCTAGCCCAGAGCCACTATCTGTCATCTCTTGCACCATAATTCCTCTGAAGTAACAGACTGTGAGCTCAGACTTTTAGCCTTCAACATCTTCACCCAAGTAGAAAGGACAAATAGCAAGAGCCAGCCAACCTAAATGCTGTGTAGGTTATTTTTAAAATTGCTCTTTGGATTGTAGTCCAGCATTTTAAAAAATCTTATAGAACAGTAAAATTATTAATGAGCTCTACAGAGATATATATGTAAGTCAGTAGTTTACTTTAAGGACTATAATTTCAACATGCAAGGTGAAATTGCACCTCAAAAGTAATATGTTGTTCAGGGCTAAACTCTCCATCTACTTAGAACTTCCACAGAAATTACCCTCCAAACACTCATAATTGCACCACCCAGTTAATTCTCCCCACCAGCTTTTCTTTTCTCCCACCACTATACAGCTACCTTGACTCTCCCTGCTCCCTTTTTCTTTAGACTACAAAATTTTTTATACAAGTAGCAAAAAGGTTGCTCATCTTATAACATAGTTTGTTTTACCTGTTTTAATTCTTGTAGATTTCTACTGATTGTCTCTGTCACAAGAAAAGCAACCCGGTGTGGGTGGGCGCTGCACTGTTCAGCCTTGCTATGCTCATGCTCACTTTACTCCCCTTTTGTACCGCCAATCTCACCTACCCCCCACATCATCTAAATTATACACCTCAGGCTCCTCCTTCCTATTCCTGACCAACAAAAATAGAGGCAACTATTATTTCACTCCTAATGTGTTCCCTGCAAGTATGGCGTCTGCAAGGTCACAAAATATCATAAGCACATCAAAAAATAGACCAGCAGACTGTAGCAGCAACTTTCTTATATTTTAAATTCAAGACATAACAGTTGTATATAAAAGACAAACAGACCGGTTTTGGCTAGTTACCTACATAGCCTTTATCAGTGTAGTGATACATACATAACTTATCCTTTATATACTCTCTATAAAGCCTGTGTGTAGCCAATTAGAGATGTTCATTTAACCCAGGTGCAAATAGCCCTCCCAATTTAATTATCCATTTCTTCTCTTTTGTATTGAGTAATTTATGCCAGCCTGATTTATTGAATTTAATTCCTAAAATTCGATCAATTATAATAAAATGAAATGATGCAATTTTATGAGACTCTGTATGTTTATATAATGCATTAGTGTTTCTCTTGTTTTTGATGTCACTGAAATGTTCTGATATCCTACGTTTTACTGGTCTTGATGTCTGACCTATATAGAATGCAGAACATTTGCAAGTAGCAAGGTAAATAACCCAGTCTGAATTACAATTGGCAAAAAAGGGATATCATATACTTAACTAGTATTTTTACTACTAAAGCTTTTGTAATATTCTATGACATTGTGTGCAGTGACCACATGGAAAACAACCTATAGCAATCTGTCCCTCTATGGTACTTTGTAAGCTTTCCTTTAGCCTATGGGGCCTGTGCTTATAATGTTTGAAAAAAAGACGCTAGATTTTTTCCATTTCTAAAGGAAAATTGACATCTGTCCCCTATCATACCAGAAAGCTTATTATCGGCCATTAGGATGTTCCAGTTTCACTGCACACTGTCCATTAATATCTGAGTATTCCTATCAATGGTCATAACAAACCTAAATGTACCCTCTGGTATATCAGCCTTACTCTTATATTGTAAGAGATTGTCTCTCTCCATGTTATCAACTGTATTTTTGGCTTGTAGAATATGACCTACTTTGTAGCCCCTTTCCTTAAATCTATTCGTCAGGTCATCCCTGAAATGCTTATAGGAGTCATTCACCGAGCATATACATTTAACCCTTATATATTGAAATTTAGGGATATTTTTGCATATATGTGGGGGGTGATAACTGGAGGCATGGAGAAGGGAGTTGTATTCAGGGAATTTACGGTAAACTTCTGTTATCAAAGTGTTGTCAGGAGCTTTGATCACCTTAACATCCAGGAAAGTAATTCTTTCTTTGTCCTGGTTTACCGTAAATTCAGTCCCCCATTTATGTTCGTTCAAATAATCAACAAATTCTTTCAGATGTTCCTCATCCAATCTCCTACCATCCAGCACTCATTTAAATATCTTTTCCAGATGTCTATTTCTTCTATATACAAATTATGGGAGCTATCGTATATAATTTGCTCCTCCATATATGCCATGAATAGATCAGCATATATGGGAGCAAATGATACCCCCACTGCTATACCATTAATCTGTAGATAGCATTTATCTTGATAGAAAAAGACATTTTTAGTGAGTACATGCTCAGTGAGACAAAAAAGAAGAGTATTAAAGCCTGGTTGGTATAACTCTGACCTATACAACCAATATTCTACTGCTTCAGTACCAGCCCAGTGTATAATGTTAGTATATAGGGCTTTAACATCTAAGGTACAGAGTAACCAACCTGCCTCCAATTGCATTTCAGAGATGACCTGAAGAAATTCCATAGTATCCTTTAACCGGGCCCTCACCCATTTAAGTAAAGGTTTTAAATACCTGGTGAGATATTGGGACAGTGGCTCAGTAATGGAGCCCCTTCCAGATACTATCGGTCTTCTTGGGGGATTACAGAGGTCTTTGTGAATTTTCGGTAGGAAATATATATATATTGGTTACTGGGATCTAAAATCATCAACTGTTTTCTAGTGTTATCAGTAATGATACCCTCTTCTACAGCTAAGGATAGGAACTCATCAATCTACTTCTTAAAGTGTATAGTGGGGTTGTATGTGAGGTGCACATAATGCCTACTGTCTGCCAATTGTTTCTTGGCCTCCAGATCATATTGCTTCCAGTCTTGCACCACCACCACCCCTCCTTTATCAGCCCTCAGAATGACTATATCATGGTTATTCGCTAGACTAGAAATAGTGATCACCTCCTCCTTAGATACATTACTATCCCTAGCATGACTGTCTCTGGAACAAAAATGTAAATCTCTAAGAAAGAAGTTTTGAAATAATAATACATTATGATTCATAGGGGGATAAAGGTAGATTTATGATATCTGGATACTGGGACATTAATGGACAGTGTGCAGCGAAACTGGAACATCCTAATAGCTTTTTTCAAACATTATAAGCATGGGCCCCATAGGCTAAAGGAAAGCTTACAAAGTACCACAGAGGGACAGGTTGCTATAGGTTGTTTTCCATGTGGTCACTGCACACAGTGTCATAGAATATTACTAACAAAAAGCTTTAGTAGTAAAAATACTTGTCAAGTATATGATATCCCTTTTTTGCCAATTGTAATTCAGACTGGGTTATTTATCTTGCTACGTGCAAATGTTCTGCATTCTATATAGGTCAGACGTCAAGACCAGAAAAACATAGGATATTAGAACATTTCAGTGACATCAAAAACAAGAGAAACACTAATGCGTTATATAAACATACAGAGTCTCATAAAACTGCATAATTTCATTTTATTATAATTGATCGAATTTTAGGAATTAAATTCAATAAATCAGGCTGGCATGAATTACTCAACACAAAAGAGAAGAAATGGATAATTAAATTGGGAGAGCTATTTGCACCCGGGTTAAATGAACATCTCTAACTGGCTACACACAGGCTTTATAGAGAGTATATAAAGGATGTTATGTATGTATCACTACACTAATGTAGGCTATGTAGGTAATTAGCCGAAGCCGGTCTGTTTGTTTTTTATGTACTACTGTTATGTCTTGAATTTAAAATATAAGAAAGTTGCTGCCACAGTCAGCTGAAATATTATTTCACACCTTAATCCACAACATAACATAGCCAACCCAGCTGCTTATCTCTATTGCCCTCATTTCTGTTCCATCTAATCAACTAAATGCTTCTCCTGTAACCTTATTTCCTCTCCTCTCTGTGTGACTCCCTCTTTTTCTTTGTCTCACACTGATTACTTTTCCCATCTGCCATCTCTGTTACTTCAGTGTCTTTTCATTTCTGTTCGCACATTGTTCTGCTACACTGTATTTCTAGCACCTCTTATACTTTTTAAGCACATTAGCTTTTTCCTCACATTCTATAACTTTTCACATTCAACTGCTCTATTCCTCTCTACTTAGCATTACAGAGATTCTCCTAATCTGTCTAGCTGCAACATTTACAGTCTCTGCTAATCATTACAGTTTAATAGTTTTGGCAGTCAAATAATAACCACTAATTTCTGCAATCTTCATTATTTATTTATTTATTTATTTTACATTTGTTAACCGGGCTAGTCCAACTGGATACATGTCCATTTTCAGTGGAGGCCCGAGGAGAAAAGCTCCACTATCTAATGCATAATAACAAAAATACATTCAAAGTACATAGGTAATTTAAGACACAACTAACACAGGCATTTAAAATTACATAGGGAATTAAGACACAAGTAAAACAGGCATATAGGCTTTCCTTTCAGTAAGTTCAAAAAGGTGAATACAGAGACTATCAAATTTCTACAGTACAGGTCAAAGTACATAGGTAATTTGAGATTCAACTAAAACAGGCATTCATAATTACATAGGGAATTTAAGATGCAACTAAAACAGGCATTTAGGCTATCTTTTCAGTAAGTTCAAAAGGTGAAAACAGAGACTATCAAATTTCTTCAGTACAGGTATATAAAATGTGAGACAGAAATAATTAAGTAGTTTAAAAGCAAAAGATAGAGTTACTAGAAAATTTTAGTTTGAAGTTGAGAGAGTCAATTTCTTAGGTAGAGATGAAAAATAAAATGGAGAAATAGAGTTGGGAGACAGTGCAAAGGATGCAGGAGAAGGTAGGAGGTACGTGATCAGCTAGGGTTATTGCAAGAGCAAAGCCAGTGATTGGTTAGAAAATGTTTCAGTTGAGTTTTAAATAGTGTGATAGAAGTTTGGGCTAAGAGGTCTGTAGGAAGATGATTCCAAATTTTACCAACTGAGTTGGAAAATATAGAGTCACCTGCTGTATTCTTTGATAGAGAGGTTTGAATCAGTATTTTATTGGAAGAGCGTAGGGTTTTAGGTTGTTATAGGGTTTTATCAGGGCGGAGAGCATTGGTATCTTTTCTGGGTGGTGAAGGGCTTTATGGGCAGTTGTAAGCTGATAGTATTGAATTAGGTGAGGTAACTCCAGCCACCCTAGGTTAAGGAGGTTCAGGCAGTGATGTGTTTTATATGGAGAGGCAGTGGCAAATTTGGCAATGTTGTTATAGGCTGTTGTAAGCCTATTGATGTTATGTTTAGAAAGATTAGTATATATGGGGATGCATATAGTAGAGTAGAGATAAGATATGTTCTGGCTATGGTAGTTCTTGCTTCAGGAGTTAAGAAAGATTTGATTCTGTAGAGAGAACCTAATTTTTGTTAGTTGCTTTTATGATAGAGTTGATATGAAAATCAAATTTTAGTAGGTTGTCGATAGTAACTCCTAGAAGTTTGGTTGTTTGGTCAGGAGAGATAAGGGTGCCATTGTTAGAAGTAAGTGTGAAACTAATAGGGGGAGACAGGTGTGTGGGTGAGAAGAGGAGAAGTTTAGTTTTCTTAGGGTTTAAGAGAAGGCAGTGATTGGAGAACCATTGTTCTAGGGTGGTAAAAGTTTTTTGAGTAAGTGAGTGGAGGTCAGCTTGGGTTGTGGCAGAGCAGATGATGGTGGTGTCATCAGCGTACTGAATGCAAGTAGTTAGTGGGGTGGCTAGATACAGGTCGTTAATAAAGATGGAAAATAAAAGAGGACCTAAGATGGAGCCCTGAGGTACTCCTAAAGTGGTAGGGAGAAGTTCAGAAAGATTGTTGTTCCATAAAACAGCTTGTTTCCGATTCTGAAGATAGGAAGTAAACCAGCTTAAAGCAAGATTATTGAGAGAGAGATATTTTAAACAATGTAGGAGGAGTTGGTGATTCACCATGTCAAAGGCTTTTGACAGGTCTACAAAGAATGTAGATGAAAGAAGATTGTTATTCCGGTTTATATTAATGGAGTCTATGAAGGATAATAAGGCTGTTGTGGTGCTATGGTAGGGACGTAAGCCATGTTGGCAATTAGCTAGAAGGTTATTAGATAGGAGGTGATTTAAAAGCTGTTTGTGGATGCATTTCTCCATTATTTTAGCAATAGGAGATAGCAGTGCTATAGGGCAGTAGTTCGAGTACTCAAATGAATCGCCCCCTTTGAAGAGAGGGATGATGTGGGAGATTTTCCAGAGTGAGGGTATAGTACTTTATTTTATGGTTCTGTTGATTAGAATAGAGATAGGGTAGGCAATAGCTTTAGCACCTAGCTGGAGATATTCCGCTGGCAATTTGTCAGCTGAGGGGGTTGAGGGTTTGAGTTTCTGAAGTAAATTAAGAATATAGGGAGTAGGTATGGGTTTAAGTTGAAATAGAGGTGGAGTACAGTTAGTATTACCTAGTAAAGAGGTGTCAGGGCTTTGTTGGTTGGCAAGTTTAAGTATGGTTGAAGTAAAGAAGTTATTGAATGCGTTAGCTGTTTGTAGGAGAGAGTCAGGGCAGGAGCCTAGTGGGTTGGGGGTTTCAACCTTGCCGGGGGATAGTAGTGAGTTAATTGATTTCCAAAATTTTTGTGGTTGGCGGTGGGAGGATTGCTGTAGCTTGGTGTAATAGTTCCTTTTATCTTGTTTGATAGCAAGCTTAGTCTTGTTCCTTTTTTGTTTGAAGCTAAGGTGATCAAAAGAGTCTTTCGTGGTTCTCCATTTAGTCCAAGCTTTATTCTTACTAAGGATAAGTTGTTTGGTGTTGGTTGTTAGCCACTGAGCTGTCTTAGATTTCATTTATATAGAACGGATGGGGGCATGATGATCGAGAATAGTAAGAAAGGTATTATTAAAGTGGTTAACAGCTTCATCTATTGGGAGAGTTTTTAGAGGTGACCAGTTAATCAAGCTGAGTTTGTTTTGAAATTGCTGAAGGTTAAAATGTTTTTTGCTGCGAGATGAGCGAATTAGGGGAGGTGTTGTTAGATAAGTTTTGTGCCTAATGATGTATGTGAGAGAGTGGTCGCTAAGGTCATCTGGGAGGGTACCTGTTGAATACATTTGTTGGGGACTATTAGTCAAGATCCAGTCAAGAATGGTTTCTTTGTTATTGTTTTTATTTGTTCTAGTTGTGGAGTTAATGGTTTGATGGAATCCGTGCAGGTTAATAATGGTAGACGGATTAGTTTGTTTGCACATGTTCCAATCAATATTAAAGTTGCCTAGTAGTATTGTTTCTTGAAGGAGATTAATTGAAAACCAGTTTAGTAGGTCTTCTAATATGGGGGAATTGTTGCCTGGGGAAGATAAGTGCAGATAATATTAATAGTTTTGTGTGAGTTTAGGGAGAGTTTGGAAATAATCAGTTCAACATTAGAATCATGTGGTGGGGTAAGGGCTGATTTACTTATTTCCAGTCCAGTTTTGAAGAGTATAGCTACTCCTCCACCTTTTTTGTTAAGACGATCTTGTCTTAGGATGTTATAGCCAGGGGGGATAATTTAGTTATCTTTTATTGTGGGTTTAAGCCAGGTTTCAGTAAGACAGAGAATGTCAAATGGTTGGACTTCTAGTAGAGCATGAAGAGCAGGAAGTTTGTTACATATGCTACGGATGTTAAGATGAGCTATTGTGAGAGATTTGGGAGGTTTAGTTTGTGGTGTAGACATAGGTTTCATAGTTTGGGAATTAGGGGATGGTATGTCTGTGTTTCGGCCTGGGTTGGGGTGGATGTCCCCATCAATTAATGATAAACCATGAATAAGGTTAGTTAGTTGTGAGGTTTTGATGCTGTGCAAGTGTTTTGTGTCAAGAATAAGGTATTTGATGTGTGAGAGACGATGATATTTAGGTTCAAGATATGAGTTGCTGTATATGGGACTGTGATGGGTTGTGAGTGTAGTTGGGGGTAGCTAGGGTATGTTTGTGTGGAGTACAAAAGGTAGGATTTAAAGGTTGCTCATAGTAGGTTATGAGGTAGGTAGAGGTAAGAATAGTTAGAAGAGTTAGTAGTAGGAGAGGAAGGTGAGTGTAGGACATGTTGAGATGAGTGGGGATTGTATACAGTAGGTATGTGTTCAGAGAGGGAAAGGGTGGGTGTGGGAGTGGACTGCTATGGAGTGGGTGGAGAGAAGAATATGTTCTGATTGGCTAGGGAATGTGGTGGGTGTGGTTATGCAGGGATAAATGCAGAGGTCCCAGGGGCAGGTGGGATTTGGGGGCAGGGAGGGGAGGGGAGCGGTGGGGGCAGAGCCAAAGGAGTAGGAAATTGCTGAGAGGAAACAATCAGCCAGGTATAATAACAGCAGGTAACAATGGCAGATCAGTAGTCAGGAATCAGAAAAATGAATACTAGTTGTATAAATCCAAATACAGCAAAAAGTAAGTATTACTTTACAAATCTGAGCACTTTTAAAAGAAATTCCTGAGGTCTAATGGCTTACCGGCTAGCAGAATGTAATTGCTGAAGAGCACTTGTGTCCTGGTGGGAGACTAGAAATTTAAAGATGGCTCCATGGTCAGCAGGATTCTAATATAGACTTTGTATTGGGGGAGGGAGATAGCACAAGGGGTGTAAACCAGGTGGAATGCAAAGAAACCAGAGAGACAATCAGTGGAAATCAGTGAAGGCCTCAGAGAGGGTAAGTAATAATTCAAACTACCTGTAAAGTGAAGGAGAGAAGAGACAGCAAAGTTTATTAAGGTTGGGAGTGTGTCTTTACATTGACTTGCTGATTAGTAACCAGTTTGTGCACAGATTAGAGTAGGGAGATACATTAGCAATGATAGAGATGCAAATAAGCAGGTGATCCTCCAAGTGATACAAACTAAGGCAGAAAGAACTGAGAGGACTGCTTGATGGTTAATTTAATTTAGTCACAGGGATGTGAATTAAAATCTATACTGTCTATTGGACAGTTAGGATTACTGTACTATCGGGGGGGGGACACAAGGCTACAACAGTCAGTTTTATTAGCAAGCTGAGAACTATTAAGAAATACTGCTAATGTAATAGCTTCACTCTCATAAAACATACAAGTAGAATGCCTGGGTGGACTGACCCTGCTCTTGAAGCTCAAAATGTATATCCTTGTTTAGTTTGCAATACTGATTCCTTCTTACACTGTATAGATGGAGTGGTAGCTGCAGACTGCAGATTTGCTTGAGTGTGCTATTGTATAGATGGAGTGGTAGCCACAGACTGCAGATTTGCTTGAGTGTGCTCCTGCTCTTGAAGCTCAAAATGTATATCCTTGTTTAGTTTGCAATACTGATTCCTTCTTACACTGTATAGATGGAGTGGTAGCCGTAGACTGCAGATTTGCTTGAGTGTGCTCCTGCTCTTGAAGCTCAAAATGTATATCCTTGTTTAGTTTGCAATACTGATTCCTTCTTACACTGTATAGATGGAGTGGTAGCCGCAGACCGCAGATTTGCTTGAGTGTGCTCCTGCTCTTGAAGCTCAAAATGTATATCCTTGTTTAGTTTGCAATACTGATTCCTTCTTACACTGTATAGATGGGGTGGTAGCCACAGACTGCAGATTTGCTTGTGTGTGCTCGGCTAGCAGAATGTAATTGCTGAAGAGCACTTGTGTCCTGGTGGGAGACTAGAAATTTAAACATTTTAAACATTTTAAACATTACCAATAATCTGTCTCCACCCCATTGCTCCATGTGCACTCCTCTATTAACACAATGCTACAACCTAATATCTCTCTTAGCCATCTACCATAGGTTCATAGGTTCATAGGTATGTACTAGGCTATCGGCCCAAGGGCTTAAGTAAGCCTAGCTAACAAGGTTCCCTGGCTTACTTCACCCAAGAAAGTTAATTTACTGAGCCCCTGTCGAGCAGAGCCACAGAAGTGATCCCCAGGGTGTAATGAATCTTGAAGAGTGCTAATGAGGAACTTTGCTTGACATAGATGGGTAGCTTGTTCCAGAGTATAGGAAGTCTCTGGGACAGGAATCTATCCCTCCAGCATGTCCTGTTTATTGTGGTGACAAGGTTTAGGTCCCTGGAGTGTGTAGCTCAGAGAGATTGGGATTTCTTAAGGTGTAGCATGTCCAATAGCTCTGGGTTTAACATAGCTTTATATGTAAGGCAGAGATCTCCTCAGAGTAGGTGATATGCTACAGAGTAAAGCTGGAGTGTTTTGAGACGGTCAGTGTAGGGCATCTGTTTGAGGCCAGTAATCCTCTTTGTGAGGTACTTCTGTGGCCTTTCCAGCTGCTGCAGATGTCTTGTGAGGTACATTCCAAAAGGGGCGTTGTACTCTATAATGTGTCTAATGAGTGCCAAGTAGAGGGGAACAATGACCTCTTTTTTCCTGGATGAGAACCCTTTTGTGGTGAGGTGTGCCACATCGAAGGATTTCCTGACTACTGTGGCAATGTGATTATCAAAGGAGAGACTACTGTCCACCTGGGTCCCAAGGTCTCTTATCACACATTTGGCATTAAGTAGACTGCTGTTTATGTGGTAGTTCATTGGTACAGAGTTTTTACCAAAGGGGATGACAATGCACTTTTTGGCATTGAACTTGAGGCCATGCCTCTGACACCAGGCATCTGTCTCAGTGAGGCCCTTCTGTAGGATGTCCACATCATTTGGGGACTCAACTTTGGCTCCTAGTTTGCAGTCATTTGCGAACTTCGTTAGACAGAGGCCTTCTTTGTTAGCCTGTACTATAGAGAAGTAGATACCAAACAGGAGAGGTCCCAGGACGGAACCCTGTGGTACTCCACTTGTCACTGGTTACAAGTCAGACTTGGAGTCTGCAACTTTTATAGTGTGGGTTCTGTCAATGAACCAGTTGGCAACCCATCTTGTGACGTAGGGATTTATACCTAGTTTAGTGAGTTTAGCTATAATTTCAGAATGGGGGATGGTGTCGAAAGCCTTGGGGAGGTCAAGGTAGGCTGTGTGAGCCACCTTACCCTCATCTACGGCTTTGGTGACTGCCTCAAAGAAGTCGATCACGTTCAGAAGGCATGATCTGCCTTTCACAAACCTGTACTGCATGGGGTCCAGAGTTTGGAGGTTACCAATGTCTTTGTTTATGAGTTCCATGATGATACGTTCCATGGCCTTGCAGATCAGGCTTGCCAGGCTAATAGGGTGATAGTTCCCAGGATCAGTGGTGGCTCCCCCTTTGTGAAGTGGGATAACTGTTGATGTGTGCCATTCAGTGGGCACAAAGCTTGACATGAGACTATGATTGAATATGGTGCTTAGGTGGGGAGCCAGTTCATTCTGAAGGTCATGTAAAACGCAGCCTCGGATGTTGTCTGGTCCCATGGATGCTGTGTTTTTGGTTTTAGAGAGTGCAGCTTTTACCTGCATAGATGTGATTGCAGGGACTCTGCATTCTTCCTGTATAGATATGGGCCCTTTAGGGGGTGAGAGGAGGGTAAAGTTCACACTGAACCTATCTGCCAGGATGTTGGTAATATCAGTTGGTTCTGTAATTTTTGTGCCATTGTGCAGTAACTCAGAGCAGATCTGGATGTTGCTATTGAGATTCTTGACATAGCTATAGAATGCTTTGCGTTTGCCCTTAGAATCAGTGGTGATTTTGTTTTCGTAGCTAGCTTTTGAGGATCTTATAAGGGATCTCAGCTTCTTACTGAGGCTGACTAGGCAGCTCCTCCACACATGGGATTTTACGCCCGTTTGCAACAGTTTCTTCCTTCTGTTGTAGAGTTTGTTTCTGGCAGAGGACCACCAGATTGGCTTCCTTTTTTTGGAGGATAGCATCTTGGTTCTGTTTAGGATAGCACGATCCATGCACTCGTGTAAGTGCTTATAGAGTGCATTTGTGTAG
This sequence comes from Protopterus annectens, assembly GCF_019279795.1. NCBI lineage: Eukaryota > Metazoa > Chordata > Ceratodontiformes > Protopteridae > Protopterus > Protopterus annectens. The sequence continues at coordinate 1,598,995,722 of NC_056737.1, read as the reverse complement.
GATTCAGCAGTGGTAACTGTATTGTCCAACTGCATGGGTGTCATGAAGTTCGCCACTTCTGTCTTAAGAAGCATGAAGTTGGCTTTGGAGACATTTTTTAGCATGGTTTCCTTAATGCTGGGTGGGGACGGGATGCGGATATCTAGGGTGATTAGCTGATGGTCAGATCTGACCAATGAGGAGATGATTTCAGGTGTGGAACACCGGTCACTCATGTTGGTAATGACTATATCTAGGATATTGTTGCCCCTGGTGGGGGTGTGCTGTTAATATACAAACCCACTGTCTTATCTCTTACACTACTGACATAAGTTACACCTTGCCATTATCTCTTCCAAATTCACAACTAGCCTTCGCCTTCTATAATCTTACACACTCATGCCCTAAACACACCCATAAAAAGTGCCACCTTAGCTTCCAATGTATATAACAGTGCTTATATTCACCTCTTCAGAAACAAATGACAATAATTAAGTGCCACATACCATAAGCTTGGATCAAGGTAAAAGCAAAAACAAATATAAAAGACTCTTCCACATCCTTATTAAAATATTAACCCTAATATTAAGTGGAGACATTCACCCCAAGCCAGGTCCAATAAAGCTTGCAGAAAACTCTTCCATCACCACTACACACACACCTTTTCACTTCTTTCACCACATCAGACCAGAGAAAACCTGCAGATCTTCAGTTCCTTAATATAAACCCTCAGAAGCATAAGTAATAAAATACCAGAATTCCATGTCTGTCCAGATACAGTAATTGTAACTCAGACATAGCTGAAATAAGACATCAGAGATTAGGAAATCACCTCCCCAGGATACGATATCCTCAGATCAGAGAGGAAAATGAAAAAAAAGTGGGAGGTGTAGTAATACTGATCAAAAGTAATCTAGTAATGATGCTGTCCTCACTTAACCTTTCTCATATTAGCAAACGGTGTACTTCTGATCTCTATCCTTAAGTTCAACAATCACAAATTTATATACAGTATTCAATCTATATCCCTCCTGGCAACAATATCAATACTGCTGAAGAAATCTTCTTTTGGGTATCTATGAACATCTCCCAAGAAACAATAGTATTAGCTGATCTTAATGCTGACCAGCTTAATTCAAACTCATGACTCCCCCACAAATACCATGAACCTACATGATTGCATACAACTTATCTGCCTATCTACTTGCATAAAAAAATGGATCCTTACTGCCTCTGCAAAATAATATTGTTTCATCAGGCACTTTATCAGATTCACTTAGTGACAACCTCTTAACATTTGCTATAGTAAAGTATAATAATTTAAGCAAAAAGAAACTGTAACCAGGTAATAAAGCTTAAATCCTTCCAAAGAGAAACATTTATTAACAACTTAAAGCTATTTAATTGATACCTCTTAAAAACAATACTCCTAGATGAAACTGTATTTGAATTCAAATGAATATTTTTAGCTATTCTAAATTAACTTGCACCTCTCAGAACAAATCAGAGCCAGTCCAGCAAATTCACTAACCAAATAAACATAACAGCTCATGAACAAAAGAGGCAAGCCTTGAATAATGGGTGCAATTAAACTTTCAGTCTAACCTAACCTACAGCACTATAGGCAGCTTAGAGATAAAGTTAAATACAAGACTGAAACAGATAAAAAAAATTACTGCAAAAACTCTAAAAAAAATCTGATCAAAACAGCCCCAAAAACTTCTGTAATTCAGCTCCTGAAACCCGGCACACCACACAACCTGCTTCATCTACAGATTCTCGATCAAGTGGCATTGCAAATCAATTCAACACTCGTTTCATACAAACAGTAACAACCGTAATCAACTACAATGCCCCCAACTCCCAGTCCAGCACTCCCTTACTGGACAACAAAAATAGGAAACTGAACTTAAACCTGTGTCTAAATCCTACATTAAGAGATTTCTTTTTATGTTAAAACAAATTACTCTATCCCCAGAGAGTATACCAGCTGAATATATATGGATTGCAGCTGATGCCCTAGCATATCCAATTCCAATCTTAATAAACAGATCCATCAGAAAATGCTATGTAACTTTGTTACAGAAAAATCTTACATCCTACCCCTGCATAAAGGAGACACCTCCACACACATCTTAAACTTTAGACCAATAACTATTGTATCTCCTCTGTCTAAAATCCTTGAGAAATGTATGCAATCCCAGATGCTCAGTTATATCACTGAAAATAACCTATCACAATCTCAATGTGACTTTCATACCCCATCACAGTACGACTGCTACTGCCCCTCTCAGATTTATACACACTGTAGGCCTCCATAGAAATGCAGGCAATATAGTATCTCCACTCCACCTAGACCTATCTAAAGCATTTGCTTTGGTTTCCCACCGAACGTTATTATACAAACTATCTTAGGACTCTCTAGTCCATCTCTCACCTGGTTTCAAAGTTACCTATCTAACAGATATCAGGCATCTAAAAGATAAAATTAACTCTCATCCTTTATCTCTATATCTGTCTGTGCTTCCCAAGGGTCCAGCTTGCCGTTCTACTTTTTAATATATTCATAAATGCCCTGCACACAGCAAGTAAGCCTCTAAAGTTCAATATAAAGATGATTCAGCCTTGCCAATACCCTGGAAAAATTGTAAGACATAACCCAATATTCCTTTATCTCCATAGGAACAATGCTAACAGAAACTCACTTATTTTTAAATCCTAAAAAAGTAAATTAATTGTATTTATTCCAAAATAGTTGACTGCACAGAAAGTATTTTCCCCCATAACATCATCAAACAAAAACTGAACTTGTTAATGTTACCAAACTTTTAGGTGTTATCATAAATTAAAACATTCAATGTTCAATCTCCCACACCTCATACTTTAAAAATTAACTGAAAGCTTATTTTCTCAATTCCAGAACCTGCCCTTGCCATGACCCTACCTAGTCTTCCTTCCCTTTATGTACCCTCAAAAGGACCATACTTAGTACCTCATTACACCTCTCTCTCCAATGTGTCTACTATGCATTTGCATAATTTTATACAAACAAAGTTTTTTATTGTTGACCTATTAAACTATATCAATGTAAAATTGTTACTTAGCTTCTTTTTAATGTAACTTTAACTTTATGCATGTAACCCAACATATGTGAATCTTTTTGTTATAACTGCTATTATATCAATATTGTTTAAAATTGTACTTGTTTAAAATCTACTACTGGAGCTTTTCTCCTCGGGTCTCGACTGAAAATCGGCCACAATCCCAGTTGGACAAACCCGGTTAACAAATGTCAATAAATAAATAAAATAAATAAAACATGAAATCTGACCTTCACATAAAGCAGGCAGTTAAAAAAACACCAAAAACATAGCTCACTGTATAGGATCAAACCATATCAAACTGATAATGCCAGAACATTACCTTAACCCATCTTCTTCCAGCACTCTGTTACATCTCACCCATTTTCACAAATCAGCAATCTACACAGAAAGGTCAGCTAAAGAAATGCTATAACAAAGTTGCTAGATTCACAGTTAATTTAACTCATAAGACGCACTACTGCCTGCCTCTGAAATGGCTAACCTGGACTGCACTGCCCCACTTCCTAACCTGCAAAAAACTAGTGACGACTCATAACCTCATTAACAAAGTGGAACACTGTCCATCTCTAAATTGTGTAATCATGTACTACTGCACTAATAGAATTCTGCACTCCACAAGCACCAGCTATTAGTAATCAGATCAAACAATGCAGTAGAAGACTCCCTGCACTCCAACTACATCTCCAAAAAATAAAATAACTTCATCCCTCTTCTTCTCAGACAAATGGATAATCTAAAATCCTTTAAACCACAACTAAAAAAGTATCAAGCACAGGCATGCCCAATCTTTTTGGCTCAGGCACCACTTAACAAAGAGTTTAGGGGCCACTTACCATGTTTCCAAAGGTTTGAAGGGCCACATTACCACATCCAACAAGTATCAAAACAGTATGTTGTATGACATACCAAGGGCCAGATAAAAATCTGTTGGACACCTCAATTCTAGCAGATGCCTGGCTCCTCCATTTCTTAATAAACAGATCCATCAGAAAATGCTATGTCACTTTGTTACAGAAAAATCTTATATCCTACCCCTGCATAAAGGAGACACCTCCACACACATCTTAAACTGTAGACCAATAACTATTGTATCTCCTCTGAATCCCTCCTTACACCTCATTATTGCAGGTAACATCTCCCATACATTCTCCTAATTTTTCCTATGGATCAAAATCTCTTGCTCACTGTTTCCCACTTTAAACAACTGTAAAGTAACTCTACTTGACACATATGTTTTATTACAATTATCAACATCTCTTACTGCATTATTACAGAATATTTTCCCAGCTAATTTTGTGAATCTTTAAGGAAGCTCTGCACACAGGTATCCACCACTGTTAATTGTTCTAATGAGAATTAACTTTATATATTTTGTATGACTGCATTGTTCTCTCTTGAATCTAAGTGAAGTTTGCACACCCACATACCTATAACTGTTAGTGTTATAACAGAATGAGAAAGAAACCCTGTATAGTGTAAATTACAATGTGAATGCAGCCTTGCACTCTGTAAGGAAATGTGAATTTTATTTGACTCCTTCTGTCTTAGCATAGATGTTTGCTATCTCGGTGTACATCAAGTATATAGAGATGTTTGCTGTCTCTATGTATCTTATGTGTATGTACTTATCATTTGGAACTTTTCTCCCCAAGTCTCTTCTGAAAAGGGGTTTTGTTGTCTACTCTGACTTTCTCAGTAATCAAATTTTAATAAATCCTGTTGATTTCATTGGTGTTATTTCAGGACAGTGTGTGGTGGTGCAGTGTATTGTCACACCACCACAACAAGTTCTTCTTTGGTTTGATTCTTGGCTTGTGTGCCTTGTGTGTGAAGTGTGAAGTCTGCATTACATTTGGTTGGGAGGGTGGGCTAATGGTTAGTGTTTGCCTTACAAACACAAGGTGCAGTTTTGAGTCTCTGGGGATAATTCTCACAAGCTTAAATGGGCAGGCAAGGGCAGTTAACAAGGGCCTAACCTATGAACCTAAATAAACATAAATAAATTAAACGTAGATCAACTTGGTAGCCTCAAAACAAGCAGTGGAGCCAGGATCTCTCAAATGTCTTATGTAATATTATATAAACCATATTGCTAAGCATTTTAATGCAATTTCTCTGTTTAACTAATTTGTACTACCAAGCACAGTTCAGTGCAAAAGCTGAGGACAGATAGAAACATGTCATGTATGCAAGTTCATTTATTTCCAAAATTCTTATAGAATTCCAAACAGTGATACAGTCTTATATTATTTGAACAAAAAAGTACAAGCTTATCAGGATATAATCAGTTGGTCACATAGCAGCCACAGCAGCGTAGGTGTATATTCTGCACATATGATTAGTCTATTTGTAAACTGCAGCAGTTTGGTCGGAACATTAGTGTGAAAGATAATTATTGACTGGGATATTAGTTCACATTCAAATGAAGTATCCTTGTTATTTAATCAGGTAAGCCCACTAGACTCAACTGCCTCTTTTCATTGGTAACCTGGAAGCATAATCTTGTTAAGTGATTTCATTGTTAAAGCACAGTATGTGGACAGAGAGGAAATCAAACACAAGACTAGGGTATTAAAGCTCATTAGCATATCTTAGCCTTTACCCTCTAGCTATAGGTGGTCAGCCTTTCCTATAGCAGTAACAAGTTTCTGTGGTAGGTATGCAGCTAATGACTTCAGTGCGCCATCTCTGATTCAGGTCACCCAGTATTCACCCATTCACCCCCCCCCACGTGTGTGTGTGTGTGTGTGTGTGTGTGTGTGTGTGTGTGTGTGTGTGTGTGTGTGTGTGTGTGTGTGTGTGTGTGTGTGTGTATGTGCGTGTGCGTGTGTCTGTGTGTGTGCATGTGTGCGTGTGTGCATATGTGCATGTGTATATCAAATATGTATCATATCAGCACATTGCTATCATAACAGTTGTGTGCAACATGGGCATTTCTGTTTTTAAATGCCAGTTTCATCAGGAAAGGACTTCTGAAGAAAATATTTATTTCCAGGTAATGATCAGTATTAGGTGAGAAAAACATGTAAAGTAATCAACACATGCATTAGGTCAGAACCTTAACAAGGCTATATGTCATCCTTAGCAAGGTTATATGGCATCCTGTACATTTCTTCTAACTAGCACCCTGCCCCCTCAACTCAACTGAAGGGCAAAAAAAGAAGAAAATCTCAAAGTTGAGTACCAAAAAAATAAAATCTCTTGGTGTTACATTGCCACACACTAAGCACTTCAGAGCTTTAGTAGTGACTACAAAAGTAGTATTGACACTCATTTCAGAATGCCAGTACTGCAGTCTCACACCATCAGCATCTGCCAACTACTGACCCCCCACCCCACAAAATCTTGTGCTCAAGGCAGCTGTCCCCTTCACCTCATGCTGGTTATGCCTCTGCATTAGGTTCCAGATTAGCTAGGGAATATCAGACTGTTAAAATCTGGTACAAAGACAACGCAAAATGATTTCACATAGAATGCTGCAGGTTTGAAGAGGCATTTCAAGTTTTTATGGTTAATGAATCAGCAACAAGGATGTCACAGTGTATGTGTGCAAAATTGTAAGTAGAATATAACTATAACAGACAAACGGTGCACAGTTTGATTCTCACAAGGGGTACTTGGCTAGGCTTAAAATGGCCTACAAGGGCAGTTAGCCTAGTACTAATCTTTGAGCCTATGAAAGTAAGAAAGGTAAAGTTAAATGATAATAAAAAGATAAAAGAGGCATAACTAAAACTTTTGCCAGTGAAAACAAATGTGAACATAGATCTCGCCTCAATTAGGTAAGAATACATTAAGACAAAGCTTCAAAGAATACATTAAGACAAAGGCTAAGCTTCTAGTGTCATTCAAAGGGGATCCAGTGTCTGTCTGCCAGCCTGGGACGACATGCTCGACAAGCCTCGTTGCTTTGCAAGAGACGGCTTGCACCTGTCACCTCTAGAATGGAGAATGTCGACATCTGTGCAGTAACTGAAACCTGGTTCAAGGCTCCACAGAGCATCCCAGCACTACCGGGCTACAACTCATATCACACATTTCAGCCACAGAACATGGACCGAAACACAAAAGGAGGGGGTGTATCTATATTCATTAAGGATACCTACACCTCCAGGTTAGTGGCGCAGCAGGATACCTCCGAGATCATCCATGTGCAACTAACATCAGGCAAATCTGCAATGCAAATTGTGGCCTGCTACAGATCACCCTCCATGACCCAGGACCACCACTCTGCCTTTTTGGAGACACTGAAAAATATGAAGGTCCTACCGAACACCCTGATATTGGGCAATAGATGAGGGGAAGGTAGTTCACACAGCCTATCTTGACCTCGCCAAGGCTTTTGACACCATTCCCCACTTGGGAATTATAGAAAAACTCACTAGCCTGAACATAAACCCCTATGTCATGAGATGGGTTGCCATCTGGCTTACAGACAGAACTCACACGGTAAGAATAGCAGACTCCAGGTCTGACTCTAAACCAGTCACAAGTGGTGTCCCACAAGGCTCAGTCCTGAGACCACTACTGTTTGGCATATACTTCTCAATAGTACAGACAAACATAGGAGGACTATGGCTAACCAAGTTCGCTGATGACTGCAAACTGGGAGCCATAACTGACTCTCCGGCTGACATGGACATTCTCCAAAAGGGCCTTACTGAGATGGACGCCTGGTGTCAAAGTCATGGTCTCAAGCTAAATGCCAAAAAATGCATAGTCATCCCATTTGGGAAAAACAAAACACCCATGAATTACCACATAGGTGGCAGCCCCCTTAATACAAAAGAGGTAATAAGAGATCTGGGGACCCAGGCAGATAGTACTCTCTTCTAGGACAATCATATTGCCAAAGTAGTTAGGAAATACTTCTATGTAGCCCGTCTATATACTGCCCCTCTACTCATCACTCATCAGACCCATCATAGAGTACAATGCCCCATTTGGGATGTACCTCACAAGACACTTCCAACAGCTGGAAAGACCACAAAAGTACCTCACCAAGAGGATTACTGGCCTCAAACATATGTCCTATGCAGCCCGACTGGAAAAACTCTGGCTGCACTCAGTGGCATATCACTTACTCAGAGGTGATCTCTGCCAGGCTTACAAAGCCATGTCCAACTCAGAATTGATGGACATGCTCCACCTAAAGAAATCCAAGTCACTGTGAGCCACTCGCTCTAGTGAGCTAAACCTCGCCACAACAATAAATAGAACATGCTGGAGGGATAGATTCCTATCACAGAGACTCCCCATGCTTTGGAACAAAATTCCTAACTACATTAGGCAGAGCCCCTCACTAACACTCTTCAAGAGAAACCTTGACGAGTGGATGGGTAACAGAAAATACACCCCTGGGATCACTTCATTGGCTCTTCTTGACAGAGGCTCAGTTAATTAATCAATGGGGCAGCAAAAGCTCACACACTCTGGCTAGGCTTATAAATGCCCTTGGGCAGGTAGCCTAGTACCTACCTATGAACCTATGAACAAGAATATTTCAGGATGTATTGGGAAGGAGAACCCTAGTGCTCAGAGAAATAATTGAACAAGGCCTGTTTGTCAGTTGTTGTCAGAAAGATGGAGAACAGCTAGATTCCAAGTGATTCTGGAAGGGTTGGAGGTTTGAGGCGGGAAAGATAAAGCTCACGTAAAGTTAGAAATGGAAGATAACAAACCAGCACTTTTAGATCTGGAAAAAAAAATTTTCACATGATACCTTGGCTGGTCAGACCTGTGGACTAAAATGTACTGTAATCTCAAGTGGCTACCAAAATGTGTTGCTTCAGACTTGGGATACAGTGCAGCATATGTATCTGCTTTCAGAAATTAGCTTTTTTCTGTAATATACTAAAGCACAACTCACATGGTGGAAGGAACACCTGCATCTGATCAGCAGTAGGCCTTGTCATATTAAGAGATAGACCCCCATTCCTTTTTGAACAGTAAGGAATATTCATTTACCTTAGTGATCACAGTTGTAAAACTAATATTAAACAGGGTTGCCACCTTTTCAAATGCCCAAAGCGGGACATTTTTGGTACAGGCATCAGATTTTGCAGGGCAAAACATACCCATGGCCAGTACAAAGGACAGAACTTCATTTTTCTGCCTAAATGAAAGCTTATTCTTGTAGCATTTGAGTTGCTTATTCTGCTTCTTATAACATTTAGGTGTTTCAGATACGGAATAACTAACTATTACATAAAATATAGGAAATATTTTTGTCCTAAACTCTCAGGACATTTGCCATATTTTCAATTTTTTTGCAGGACACAAGTGCCCAAAGAGGACTGTCCCTCACAAAGTGGGACAGGTGGTAACCTTAATATTAAATGCTTGGCTGGGTGAGTTATACCATCCCAACTCTTAGGAATTTACACTTTTGAATCTCAGATTATCAGATTAAAGAAGGTCTTTCTGAGGCATTTATGCACAGCATTTAGAAATCACTGATATTTGTTTTACACATAGTGTGCTATAATTCCTATTTTACAGCGGTCCTCTTGTTATTTTCTGTATTTTGCACCTGGATTTTATGGCTGATAATCAGTTAAATGATAAACTGAGATTTTGAATGATGCCTTATACTATATCTTTTGTTTGTATTATTTAAAACACGCACCTTGTATATAAAATGTGAAGTACAGTAACCTCCCAAAAAATAAACATTGCACTGTGTTATTTATTTTACTACACTTTACTGGAGAGAAACCATTAGGATTTTGACACATAACCCTAACTGCACAAGTAAGTAAATTAGTCATCTCTAAATGAGGCCCACGTTGATTTGTCTGAGTGCCAGTAGCTAAACAAATCTGAAAAGCAAACATATTTACAGAAAATACATTCCCTTAAACTTTGTTATAAACCCTCCTATTTTAAGACTTTTAAATGACTAAGGGGTTACTATCTTCTGAGCAAACACTGAACATCTCCTTTAATGTTGATTTGGGAAACAAAATGGGAGCCTGTTTGTTATAGTGTATAAATTGGCAGTTTAACTGGGGGCTCATTAAGATAAAAAGGAAGTCCTGGTTGTTGGGTGTGTCACAGTATCATGTCCTTTAGTATACAGACTGTAATTTTACTAATTGCGAGCAAACTACACTTGAAATGTCTCTCTGTAGTGACTGTTTTCTTTGCATAGAAAATGTAATTTATATTGTAAAGCGTGCTGCAGTGTGAATGGAACAAATTGTAATAAAAGTATGTAGCATCATATTTTCCTCATCCAGGGTGCAAAATAATAAAGAAATACATCAGAGAAAATGCAAAAAATATATAATTATTTAATATGCTCCCATTTGCATTCAATTTATATTCCATACTTTTTTCTTAGTACTTAATATATATGCAAATCTTAATAAATCCATGTGTTTTTCTGTTAAAATTCTGCTAAAATTCAACTGCCTCTTTAGTTTGCTTCCTATCTGAAGTCTTAGTTCTCAACTGGGACGTCACACTCTGTTGCTGTGACAAGCTACATTGTCAAAATCACAATCAAGATAAGAGGGAATGGAAGCAATATATACTTAATTGCTAGTGTGTACATATGTAGATACCGTCTTAATCTGATGGAAAGTTTTCCAGTTAAAATGCTATGTGAGCAACACATGACAATTGTTATATGTCATGGATGTGTGTGGCTGGAGTACACTACCTAGATCTGTATATGCTTGTTTCTGTGTTTGACATGGGAGCATAGAATGTAGGTGAAACTTTCAAAGGTTGTAACAGAATGCAGATGGGCAGAGACTAAAGAGATTCATATTTAGGTTTGCGTCTTGGCACTTCCTACTGTTTCGTATAGATACCAACAACACTTATTGGGACTTTGAGCTGTTCTTCACACTGCAGAATTTTGTTTAGTAGAAAGGTACTGTTTTTATTTATTTATTTTTAGAACGGTACTAACTCTTGAGGTAAACATGAAAACATATAATGTTTTTTGTTTCTGTCTCCCACTCACCCATAATGTACCTAGGCCTAAGCTATATTGCTTCAGGGCAGCTTGCACTTGCTTAAGCCATTAGTCAGCTCAAGCTGAGATGAATAAAAACACAGGTTTAGGTGCTAAACTCTTCAGAGCTGTCTTGCTGCAGTAGAGAGCATTCCTCTGCATGATTTTGAGGACTGACAGTCAGCTTGTGCTGTTTCTCTGGGGAAAAACTTTCCACATATTTTCTTTAATGTTTAAATCTAATTTCCTGTGTGGGAAAGTACTTTTTAAGCTAGGTGTAAGTGCCATTTTTATCTTGACCATGGAACAAACTACTAGTTCCATGGTCGGTCCTTCTTTCAGCCACAAAAAGAAAAAGTTAACTGAACAGACTTTGCCACCACATCAGGCTAGAAATTTGCTTTAGCAGCAGGTAGATGACTCTGCTGTGGCCAAAGCTAGTTCTTCAGACCAGTCATCTTTTTTTTCCCAGGATCCCTCTGGTGTTGCTCATACAGCCACTGTGGATTGGGGGGTTAGCCACGTCCTCTGCAGTTGTTAAGGTCCCCTTAATGGGCAAGAGACAGTCAGTATTGGATGAAGGGGCAGGGAGGGTACCCCAATTAACCAGAATATAGTGTCCATCCCTGGGGAAGGTACTGCTGCCATTAAAAACACTGTTTGCCTTAATTTTCGTGAGAGAAAGAAACAGAACACTAAACATATATCTTCTCCTGCTCCAGTTTCACCCAGACAGGAGTAGTTTATTACGTCTGGCATGTGGTCTTGTACATGCTATTGACTCTTCTTATCAGGTGATTTCTGGTAAGAGAAAAAGGGATTCCTCTTTTCCTGAACAGACTCAAGAAATTAAATCTGGAGATGACTGTGATAGGACAGATACAGGTTCTTCTCTTCAGAATCTGATTCAGACTCCGAGAACAGCATGTTATCTGAATCTCCCTGTCAAGGATTCTCTTTGTCTGACATTGTTTCCAGAATGTGCCAGTGTTTTCAGTGGGAGAACAATGAGGTTTCTCAGTCCCTCAGAAAGTACTGTGAAGCAACTGGAATTCCCAGAACCTCCTCCCATCCACCAGTGCTGTCAGCACTGGAACATGTGTTTGCCACAGCCTGTGGTTTCCCTGATAGCCACCCTGCTTCACCTAAAAGGGCAGATAGAATGTAGTAAGTTCCTCAGTCTTTCAAATTTCCATACACTCATCCCAGACCCATTCCTCTCAACTGTCTAGATTTTTCACAAAGTGTACAGATTTCTGCCTTAAATGTTTGATCTGTTTGTCATAAAATTTGTAGTTTTATGACAATTCAGTGAGGAAAATTAAATCTCTAAACAATAATACACAATAATATACATTTATATTTCAGACTTCACATCCTTCTGAAAAAGCATGCTAACACAAATCCTATTATTCTAGCAACTTTCTAAGCATCTATGTGCAATATGTAAACTCACTATCCCTATTATGGACCTTTGACCCACATTATTTTAGACTTTGTCCAGATTTCTTGTGCTAAGATGCTTTGAGGTATGTCTAGATCTGCTGCAGCAGCAATAGCTTCAATCAATTCAGCGGTTGCCAAGCATTTTTGTTAACTATAATCCTTCCCCTTGTAACAAGGATGATAAAACAATTGATATGTTTTTGGAAAAAAAGTACATGCTTCTGCAACTTTAATTTTTAGAATTTCTGAATTCAGATCATATATTAAACGTTTATTCTAATTCTGAAAGTATAAGGAATGTTTTATCTGCAGTTCCTTCCTGTGGAGAAAAATCTGTTTTGTATGGTTTAGTTTCTACTGTTTCTCAGTTCACTACTCATTGCCAGTGGTACTGTGTTGAAGAGGTTCATAGGTTCATAGGTTGGTGCTAGGCTATCGGCCCTAGGGCCTATACAAGCCTAGCCATAACAATTCCCTGGCTATTTCTTCCCACAATATTTACTTCCCTGGACCCCTGTCTAGCAGGGCGACTGATGTGATCCCCGGGGTGAATTTCCTATCTCCCATCCAATCGTCAAGGTTCCTTTTGAAGAGGGCCAAAGAGGCGCTCTGCTTGACATGTATGGGCAGTCTATTCAAGAGTCTGGGGAGTCTCTGGGTCAGGAACCTATCCCTCCAGCATCTTTTGTTTATTGTGATGACAAGGTTTAGATCCCTGGAACGTGTGGCTCTGAGGGATTGGGATTTCTTTAAGTGTAGCATGTCCAACAGCTCTGGGTTTGACATGGCCTTGTATATTAAGCAGAGATCGCCTCTGAGTAGACGATATGTGACAGAGTATAGCTGAAGTTTTTTTAGACGGTCAGCATAAGGCATCTTTTAGGCCTGTGATTCTTTTAGTGAGTTATTTCTGCAGCCTTTCCATTTGTTGCAGATGTCTTGAGAGGTACATACCAAATGGGGCGTTGTATTCTATAATGGGTCTAATGAGGGATGAGTACAGTGGGACAATGACCTCCTTTTTCTGGATGAAAAGCCCTTAGTGATGAGGTGTGCCACATAGAAGGATTTCCTGACTGTTGTGACGATGTGGTTATCAAAGGTGAGACCACTGTCCACCTGTGTCCCTAAGTCTCTTATCACACTTTCGGTGTTTAGTGTACTGCCACCTATGTGATAATTCATGGGTACATGTTTTTTCCCAAAGGGGATAACTATACATTTCTTGGCATTGAGCTTGGGCCCATGGCTCTGGCACTAAGCATCTGTTTCTGTAAGGCCCTTCTGTAGAATATCCACATAACTTGGGGATTCAATAATGGCTCTCAGTTTGCAGTCATCTGTAAACTTTGTTAGCTAGAGTACCTTAGTGTTGGCCTGTTCTTCAGAGAAGTAGATGCCAAACAAGAGTGGTCCCAGGACTGAATTCTGAGGTACTCCACTTGTCACTTGTCTGGAGATGGATTTGGAGTCGGCTCCTTTTACAGTGTGGGTCCTGTCAGTAAGCCAGTTGGCAACCCTTTGAGTGATGTAGGGATTAATGTCCAGCTTAGTAAGTTTATCTATGATTCCAGAGTGGGGGATGGTGTCAAAGGCCTTGGTGAGGTCCAGATAGGCTGTGTGGACTGCCTTACCCTTGTCCACACCTCTGGAGACTGATTTGAAGAAGTCAATCAGGTTCAGAAGACAAGATTGGCCCTTCATGAACCCAAACTGGGTGGGGTTCAGTGTTTGAAGGTTGTCAATGTCTTTGTTTATAAGTTTCATGATAATACGTTCCATGGCCTTGCAGATCAGGCTCATCAGACTGATGGGGCAGTAGTTCCCAGGATCCAAGGTGGATTCCCCCTTGTGGAGTGGGATAACTGTAGCTGTGTGCCACTCAGTGGGCATGAAGCCTGAGATGAGGCTATGATTAAACATGACACTTAGGTGAGGTGCCAGTTTATTTTGTAGTTCATGTAGTACACAGCCCGGGATGTCATCTGGTCCCATGGTTGCTGTATTCTTAGCTTTGGAGAGTGCGTTTTTTACCTGTGTGGCCATTATTACCAGAATTTGGCAATCTTCCAGTATTGAGATGGGCCCTTTAGGGGGGGTGAAAGGGGGGTGAAGTTGGCACTGAATCGATCTGCCTGGATATTGGCAATATCCTTGGGATCAGTATATTTAATGCCATTTTGTTGTAGCTCAGAGCAGATCTGAGCATTGCCATTTAGATTCTTGACATAGCTATAGAATGCCTTGTGGTTGTCTTTGGAATCTTTGGCAATTTTATTTTCGTAACTAGCTTTGGAGGATTTTATGAGGGATCTCAACTTCTTACTGAGGCTGGTAAGGGAGTTTATTTGCATCCTGGGATTTTCCTCTTTTCTGCAACAGTTTCTTCCGTTTGTTGTAAAGTTTGTTTATGGCAGGACACCACCAGATTGGCTTCCTTTTTTTGGAGGAGAGTGTCTTGGTTCTATTTGGGATGGCACGATTCATGCACGAGTGGATGTGCTCATACAGTGCCTTAGTGTAGGATTCAGCAGTCGAACTTTCTGTTCCCATTTGTAGGTTTCCAGGCTACATTCTGAAAACCTCCCAGAAGATGTAAAAAATGAGATTTTAAACTGAGATTTGGAAACAGATTTAGTTTTTTCCCTGCTGGTGCAGAGATTATCAAAAAATGTGATGAGAGGGGGTAAGCTGACACAGGGAATTTCTCACATTTTCAGCCCCCCTTTTCTAAATTTTCAAAATGCTTTTCAGCTCCCTCATCTGATTTTGTCAAGAAACAAAAACAGTATCAGCAAAATGCTGGTAAGCAGATGTTTGCAAAACAATGGCAGAGAGGTTCCAAAAAGAAAGCAGAAGCCCTGCAGAACAAAGGATTGTCAAATAAGTCAGAATGGCTGTGTAAGGGACCTTGTCTTCCCCTCCCATCTTCACAGCCCCTTATTCCTTCATGAAAGTCTGAATCTCCAATTTTGTCCTTGGCAATAGATTGTTTCAGACAAATAGGTTCTGAAACTGATTCAGCAGCAGTACAGTAAGAAGAAATCTTACCTTTCCAGGGAATTATTCCACACCCACCAGACCCAATCCCTCTGTTCCCTCCTGCTCTACAGCACATGCTTTCTCAGGGGATAATACAAAATGTTCTTCCTCATCCCCAGTAAGGAAGAGTTTTTTATTCAAGAATGTTTCTGGTGCCAAAGAAAAAAAATGCCTGGAGATCAGTCCTGGACCTTTCTTTCCTAAACCAGTTTGTGATAGTGTCCAAGCTGAAAATACTTTCACTACACAATTTCTTACCCCTTCTTCCTCATTTGAGGTTTTGGTAACCTAAGATTTAAGTGGTGCGTATCATCACATTCCTATCCATCCAGACTTCAGATGTTTGTTAAGGTTTTATGCGTCTGAATCACATTATCAGTTCTCTGCCTTATCCCATGTGCTATCCACAGCTCCAGATGTGTTTATAAAGTGTCTAGCTCCAGTTATAGCACATTGCAGGCTACAGGGTATCCACATTTTTCCTTATTTATATGACTTGTTTATATTCAGAGAGTCTTTTTCAAATATTTCAATCTATTCCAGGGGATTTTCACTCAGACTTCAGTCACTGTGAAGAAATACCTCAGGATTTTGGATCTCATGGCATCTATGATTCACATGATACATGTAGCAAAAGTCTGCATGAAAAAGATACTATGGTATCGAAAGTCTCTTTGGTCCCAGCAACAGCACCCATTATGCTCTCAGATTCCAGTTCTGGCATTTGCAAGAAGATAAATCACGTAGTAGAGGCATCAAATACTCCTGAATCCAGGTCTCCCCTCCTGCTCCAAAACAGTCAGTTCCCATAGATGCCTTGGACTTTGCATAGGAAACAGTGTCAAGGGGGATAAAAGTGCAAGCGATATGGGACAATTATGCAAGCACAAAAATTTAAAAGAGATGCTTGTTATGGACAGTACTATGGTAATGTGGTAAATAATCAAGTAAGGGGGATCCAGGTCTTACTTCCTTTGCAGACTAGCCATTTTAGCATGAGATATAGCTTTACAGCACAGTCTCACTCTGTCTACAGACTTAATTTCTACTGCAGGACTCTATGCAAGAAGGCCTGGAAGACAGATGTCTTTTCTTTTCCTTTCCTTGGACAGGAATGTTTCTGTATGCTTTTCCACCCCCTCTACTAATATCCAGGGTACTTCTGAAGATTCAGAAGGAATCTCCCAAGAACATTGTGGTGACTCCCTTCTTGCCCTGGCACAAGTGATTCTCCCTTGTTTTGGAATTGGCCAAGGACAATTATCACAATCTTCCACATAGACTGGGTCTACTCACACAAGAACAGTAGTGTTTGATACATACCAACCCCAAACAACTTCAAGTGACTGCTTGGATGATAGAGTCTTGATACCTTTTAGGCACCTGTTTACTGAGGATGTATCACAAGTACTAATGGAGGCAAGAAAACCTACTGCTAGAAAGTCATATATGAACAAAAGAAAAAATGTTCTAGCTGGTGCCAACAATTTAACCAGCACCAATTCAGGGCTAATGTTTCTCTGGTTTTACAATACTTGTGAGAGTTACTTGTCTATGGCCTGTCTTACTCTCCTATATAGGTTCATTTTCAGACATTTCAGCATGTCTACCTATGGATCCGCCTCTTTCAAGGCATTCCCATGTCAAATGTTTTTGAAAGGTGGTTTTGCATAAGAGACCTCCAAGAAAACCAGTGGCTCCTTTTTGTGATCTTTATTTTGTGTTACATTAGCTAACACTTGCTCCGTTTGAACCAGTTCATCTGGCTGACTTGAGGTTCTTAACATGAAAAACAATTTTACTGGTTGCTCTTACCTCTGTAAGAAGAGTA
This sequence comes from Protopterus annectens, assembly GCF_019279795.1. NCBI lineage: Eukaryota > Metazoa > Chordata > Ceratodontiformes > Protopteridae > Protopterus > Protopterus annectens. The sequence continues at coordinate 1,598,978,354 of NC_056737.1, read as the reverse complement.
TCTGAGTTGCAAGCTCTTATGGGGGGTCAGCCCTATCTCATTTTTCAAAGAGATAGGGTTTTCTTGAGAACTAATCCTTCTTCTATACCTAAAGTGGTATCCAAGTTTACTTTAAGGCAAATTATTCATCTCTCTGTGTTCTTCCCTGAACCACAAAATGAGGGAGAAAGGATACTTTATACCTTGGATGTATGACCACAGACAACTCAGGTACTGTCCTGACAGATCAAAATCTTTCAGAACTTCTGATCAATTGTTTACTTCTTGTGAAGGTAAGAAGAAAGGAAAACCTGTGTCAAAGCAGAATATTCACAAATGGTTGCCTAAGGCTATTAGCTTTTGTTATTCCCACCATAACAAGACTCTTCCAGGTAGGATCAAGGGACATTCCACAAGGGCCTTGACTTCATCTATGGCTTTTTGGAAAGGGTTGGACTCAAAGTATTATAGAAGCAACAACTTCATCCTCTGTGCATACTTTTACAAAGCACTAGAAGCTAGATTCCTTTTCCAGGTCTCAGTGAGGCTTTGCTAGGACCCTTCCCTTTTTACCTCCAAGTTGTTCTAAGCTATGCTACCTACTCATATAGCTTAAGCTACTACAGCAGTGATCAATACGGAAAACATAGTATAGTTGTGTAAGTAAACTAACCATAGCAGTAGATGTTCGAATGATCACTGTTGCAGTAGCCGCTCCCTCACTCCATACCCCTTGTTTTTGGTGTGTTTTTATGCCAAGTAGCTGTTCTCTCCCTCCACCCTCTTGTTTTTTAGTGTATTTTTTTATGCCAGGGTGTGGACATTTATTTTTTGTTGTTCCTACCAATGTTTTCTCATGGCTCAGCCTCTTTCTCTCAGTTGGCATGAAACCTCTGAAGGGCTTGGCCCCCATACCTGTCACTTTAGTCAGCTCAGTTAACTAATTGTTTGGGTCTGTGGAAGGTGCCATGAAGCTTTAGAAGCTGCTTGTCTGTTATCTTCAAGATTAGGCAGAGTTTAAATTTAGAAACTGAAAGAAATGATAGTAAATAATTTAATTATTTATTTAAGCTAGGATTCTTTTATTACTGAAAGATAAGTAGTACATACTCTTTCCTGTTTTTCTGTTGCACATACAATTTATTTTGTAATTGCATCAAAGGAGTTTTTTAGCTGAACTCACCTGTATCTTGATGTATTACTGGTAGATATATCCCAAAATTCATTGAAACTACCTTTGCAAACGTATCTGGAATACTAAGGATACTATCCAGTTTATTTTTAAAAATATAGTATTTATTGCATCATAATTTTCAATGCTAAAGTCTAAAAAGAATGATTTGTTTATGAATGAGTTGGAGCTGACTCTTAGCATAAAGACCATGAGATTGTGAGCTGTGTTAAATTACAAGGGGCATAACTGTGGGTGGGGAGCAGAAAGATCCCAGGTTTGTCAGAATGATATCTAAGACAATTATCATGCTTTAGGTAATTGTGTTACTATTTGTTCAAAGCTGTTTTGATTAACACAACAAATTCATATTGGGCATATTCCTTTAATGTTGGATACTTTTATCTACTCATTGTTTGACTAGATAAAATCTTGCATTAATTGATGTTTACACCCCAGAGTTTTGTCAGGAAATCCCCATGTTCTGTAGGGGACATACATGTGCACAATAGCTTCTTGTGTTATTACAGTCATAATATGTTTGATCCTACATATACTTAATGTTGTGAGATTAGTTTCTAATCCTAAGAGTATTTTTCTAACTTGTATATATTCTTTTAAAAAATACTGAGATCTTGAGGTAACACTATCACTTATTTCAGTGGACAGTCGACAGTCAATGGAGCATTTTTGATTTTCTAACCATTTCAGTAATAGTACATATATCAATAGCCTCAAAGCTAGAAACGCTAGTAAATCTCCATTTATTATTGACACTTTGGACATCTAGCAACACCATTTTGCTATGACTTTTTAATTTTGTGTATTTTTCACTTTTTTATGTGAAGTACTTCAAAATATACATTGTGATGGCATGAGTAGGTGTCATATGAAGTGATGTAAGGATTGTGCTATATAGGTGTGTTTGAGTTATTCTTACTAGTATAGCTGGTAGTCCAATTATGTCCTTTTGCATGTCCTTGTTGTATATCTCTGATGGAAGGTCTCCTTATATTGCATACTGCATTATGAACAATGACCATGTCATAATTAACATGGGATGAACTTAATGCTGGTCGCAGGTAGGCATGACATTTTCACAAACTCCTTGCAAACTGCAGTCACACAGTGGCTAACATTTTTTGAGGGGTGCCAGGTTAGAGTGGTTGCCTCCTGGGTTTTAATGGTTTGCATTTATGTCTGCACATGTGCATTATCCCTATGTAGGACTGTTACTGAGAGTTTAACTTCATTTCTCTGGGTAGACCTAAAATAACTCTAACAAATTTTACGGTTTTGTCAGTACAGCATATATTTTCTCAGAGTATGAGGCGGTTTTATACTGCTTGAGGTAACTATCATTTATTAAGTCTTTGAAGGTTAGCTAATGTAGTGCCTCCATGCCTAACCCAAACTGATATCCATCTTGTTACGTTTTGTAATAATATTTATCTCTAAAATGATAGGAAAAAAAATCCTTTGTAAAAATTTTAAAAATATATTACATGCAAAAAGGTAATGTATGGGCATATATAAAATGTTTTCCCACACTGAAGTCCCTTTTTGTCTGAAGAAAAAATATTGTGCTTTGTTTTTTTTAATATAATAACCAGTTTCCAACTCCTCCAACTTCTCCAATTAGCAAATAGTTAACCCTTCCTATGTTTCACAAAAAGGCATGAAGGAAACACAAAGTTTGCTCTCTCTCCTAACCTAGTATTTTTAAAATGTATAAAAAAATTAAGTAAAACAGTGCAGATAAATTCATGAGGAAACTAAAACAAACCAATGTTACTATAATATATGGAAATCAGATTTACTCACACATATATCTTAAGTTTTATGTATTGAAAGCTAGAAGAAATCCTCAGCCATAAGGAAAGACGTAGCTGCTGCTGTCTACATTAAGGAATATAGTTTTCAGTTGCATTTTTGTTGGTTCCTATGATTTTCAGCTGGGCCCCTGTGTCCTTTCTCAGTCACTGAAGCTATGAAGGATAGATATACCAGCAGAACTATGTAATTCATCCAAAAAATACTATTATTAATTATACAGTGTATAAGCTCTTACTATGAATAACTTGTTTGAAGAATTTTAAAATTGCTGTAAAATGTTTGTTTATTCAAAGAAAATGCATAAACATTTGTACTAAAGTTGTATTCAGTCAAAATAAAGATGAAGAAAAGTTGTATTTGCCATTTCCATGAGGTGTAACAAGTAAAACAAAATGTGCAAAATGGTATGTAACTGAAAATATATTGAAGAACTGTACCCAATTGTCAAGTTTTTCTTTTCACAAAGTGAATTTCCTTCCCTGTAATCCAATGCTAAACATGTCATGCACAAAAGACGTTATTTAATAATGATTCCATTTGTTTTATGTCTGAACTTATTTCTGTTCGCCTTTCTTTCCTGCATTTGTTTCATCATCTGTTACATCATGAAGCCTACTAAGAGTGGCAAAGTAATTAGATTGGCTCACTTATTCTAACTACAGAGCCATTAAGAAACCAATGCCTATTAAACAATGGCATTTAAACATGCCTTATCAGTCACAGATTGCCACCATAACATCTCAGGTAAATAGTGTAGCCTGGAGTCTAAACAAAAGCAAGGCTTTCAAGCTTAGTTTCAGATGCAAATGAACAAGAAACCTCACACTTATTTTATTTTTTTTTATTATAAATTAGTTATCTTTTTTGTACACTGTATTTTCTGCAAAAGTGAATGTTTTTCCTGGTATTTTGTTATAGCATTTTTACATTGTGTACTGAGTTTTGTTGAGACAAAAGAGTGAGTTTGTAGGGTTACCACCTTTTAAAATGTAGAAAACCGGATAAAATCCATGCCCCCTCCACTATGACTCTGTCTAGCTCCACCCCATTCTCAACCATGTTATTACCCATTTTAATGATGCAAATGTATATGACATCAGGACAGCACATCTCCTTGAGTCATTTCCTTTTTTTATATGTAAACTTGGACTTATTTGCATTGCAGTACTTTATTTTTCTGTTTTTCTAAGTAATCTTGGACTCATCACATCACTTTAATGATGCTGTTTGTGGAAAAAATCGAACAGAGTTACTTTTTTACAAACTACAGGCATTATGTTCATGCTGCTAAGCAGAATACCAGAGTTTGTACAGTGCTTTCTGACTACAGGAGAATCATTCTGATTTCTGAGTAGTTTGGAAAAATACCGGATAGGTGGCAAACTTAATGAGTTGGGAAAGGAAGATTAACATCAAAGACTCTAATTCTAGCTACAATATTAAATACTCTGGATGCAACACAAACCATCTCAGCCCAAGGAGCACCTATTAATCACAGAGGTCAGATTTCTTACACTTGAACACAGAACTACAGTTTTGACTTAGAAAAGAACAACTAACTCAGCTACATTTTCAAGTCTGTTATTCAAACATTCCCTAAAATGCTGTATCAGAAATGGCCATTAATTAAAATCAAAGGAAGCAAAGTAATTAAAAATGCAGATTGATACTGATAGCCAAAAGTGGGCAGTCATAGTAATGTTGTTAGCTGATGACAGAGAAACCCATAATAAATGATCCTCTCATCACAGGGATTTTTCTCTGTCTCTCTAAAATGACATCAAGAAGATGAAGGCATTGAGTGTAAAACCAAATGATAATACCCATGGCAGCCCCATTTCAGGGCATTTTAGGGTATAACAAAGTAGAAATTAATAACTAACTTTCAGTGATAAAGCAACACCGGTATTGTAGAAAAGTACAATATATGCTGAAAAACATTTATTTTTTTTCAGTTTTTGGGCATGGTTCTCCTTTAAGGTTTAAAAATGAAACTAAAAATATGTTCTGCAAGTCTCATGTTTCTTAGAGGCTGCTGAGTTAGGTCACTTGATTTCTTTATCTGAACTTTGGGGAATCCTACTCTTCCTCTTACACATCTACATGTGAAAGCAGGAAAGGAATCTTCTAAAATTCAAACTAAAGTCCTAGAAAGTCCTCTTTGAGATCTTAGACAAAGATAGGGTGACTGTTAATTGAATACCGTCTCAAAAAACTCCGGCTTTACTCCGTCGCAAATCCCAATCCCTCTGAGCTACACGCTCTAGGGACCTAAACTTTGTCACCACAATAAACAGAACATGTCGGAGGGATATATTCCTGTCCCAGAGACTTCCCATACTCTGGAACAGACTACCTATCTATGTCAAACAGAGCTCCTCATTAGCACTCTTCAAGAAAAATCTTGATGATTGGATGGGTAATAGGAAATTCACCCCGGGGATCACATCTGTGGTTCTGCTTGACAGGGGCACAGGAAAATAATTTTCTTGGGTGGTGAAAGCCAGGGTACCTTTTTTGGCTAGGCTTGTATAGGCCCTAGGGCTAATAGCCTAGTACCTACCTATGAACCTATGAATGAGTACAGTAGCTGTAGTAGTGACTGCTGCAAGATATCCTTGGAGAACAAAAGTCAGATATGCTTCATGTAAAGATTCTAAAAAGATGCAATATGATCTTGGAAACAGTAAAAGCATAGAATATCTTTAGCCTGAAGCAGACAGTTTGTATTGCAAATGTATGATAATTTCATGTGCAGTCTAATAAATGTTTGCATATTTATTTAGAAAAGAAATGCTTTAATGTATTTATTTCAAGTAAAGAACTGTATCATTCAGTGATGAAGTTGGTTGTAAAAGGATTTATGAATTTTACGTGTAGCTACAGGTGTGTTGCATCTATTCATTGAGAAGTGTGACTGCTCAGAGATAATTACTATTCTTTAAGTATTTAGAGGTTAGGTTATATTAAAGGTAAAAAGTAAGATTTATTCTTATTTTGTTAGTTTTGAATAACTTCTGTGGCAGCAAACATTAAAGCTTGGGTAGAAGGGTGTTGATAATGCAAACTCAACATTTACCTCCCATTCAAAGTAATATTCTGTCGGTGTACAAAATAATTCTGGTCAAGTTTCTATTACTGTTAGTAAAGATGCATTAGAAAGATTGCACTGAAAGGCACTAAGCTCAGTCTAAGGTAGATGAGACTATTATAATCAAGTGTTTGTTGCTATGATCTATAGCTGTGCAGCATGGAGCTTATATGGTCGTGGCAGGTTCTGTCTATTACCCAAGGCAGTAATACACATTTATTATACACACATAAGGCCAGCTGACTTTTTTATTTTAATGGATACCTGTGCTGGGATTCTAAATCTGTCCTGCTGATTGCATTTGTACGGGGGCAGTGCAAGAACAGCAACCCATAGCCCTTGCCACATATTAACTGGTGGCAGCAGGTGGAATTGTGAACCTGATTGCCCAGAACCCACTTACTGTAATAGCATTCCATAGACAACATGGTTCAGATAATACATATCTTTTCATACTTATAAAAACAGTGAGTATGCGGATGACTGCTGGTGCAACTGTAATGCAGAGATGAAAATACCAACAAATAGAATAACTTAAATAATTTTCCAGTCTAGGCTTTTATGTCTGAGTAGTATGACATTATTTAAGTACAGCTTAATACGTTTGATGTTATTTTTACAGTCAACTGGGGATGTTTAAACATAGAATGTGTCAACAGATTTTAACTGCTTGGTTCCTACCCAAATTGTTAATTTGCATCCCATTTTTTTCTGTACTGTGTGTTCTTGAATTCCAGCAGTTTTGATTCTTGAGGAAGAGCATTCTACCCACCTGCAATACTCTGCGGAGAAAAATATCTCCTTATGCTGCCTCTGAGACTTCTTTCTTTTATCTTCAAATTGTGTTCCCTTCTTGCTGTACAGCACTTCTTCCTCTTCTAAATGATGCTGCCCTCTTGGACTTTGCAACTCCCTTTGCGGTATATAAAAGTTTATGTGATATCCCATACTCCGTCCTTCTCTCTTTTCTTACACATACATATTAAGTTATTATAGCCTCCTTGTTTCACTGTCCTGGTAAATTTTCTGATGCTGGGCTTCCATGACTTTCATTTCCATTACTTTAGATGGCCTTCATTTTGTTAATATCTTTGGATAGGTGGAAATTCTAGAACAGTGCATAGTACTCCAAATCTATTCTCATCAGCTGTCTGATAGAGGAAGAATAACTTTACTTTTTCTTTCTGTACTTCCTGTGATACAATCCTTTGCTTTTCTTATTACATAAGCCAGTCTTAAGATAATCTAATACAACTATATAGCGGTAGCAGTCTTCTTTTTCATTTTTGTAATAATCAGTATTTAAACCCCATCCATTATTTTGTCATCCCTTTAAGGGTCCGTCACTGAAATGCATTATCTCATTCTTCACTGCAGTGGACCTAAAATTCCATACATTTCAGACTTCTTCTAACATGCAGAATTAAAAAGCTTAAACTGAGTCCTCATTGTGGTAATAGTGATCATATTGCCTATAAGATTGTAGCATATAGCTCAATTGGGTAGGAGTAGTACTTAAATATGGTCCTAATCACTATACTGGTTGAAAGAAGGAACTATACATCTTCTGTAGGGCACTGCAAAAACTTCTCTTAAGAACCAAATCCTTAACTACACTGGGGAGAAGAGTGTACCTGAGCAAACTGTTAAGGGGTAAGTCTGGCATTTGGGCACTAATGCATTACCGGGATTCATTTAAGAAGTAATGATGTCACAGCTCCTTAAGTGAGTGTATTATCACCTTAGTGTATTAGTACAGTTCAGAGGCCATGTTTTTTTGCTTCCAGATGACTTTTTTGTCATTTTCTAATGACCTTTATTGTGGTTGAGGGGGGCACCAGTCTAGGGACCGCCCAGGGTACCAACTGACGTAGCTATGACTATGGGGAAGAACCATACCTAGAGGAAAAAGGTGAATATGTTATTGCTAAAAATATAAGTAGCCAAATCAATTAATAAACCAATCTTTATAAAATATGTTCAACCTATATTAAGGAGAAAATGCACCAACTCCTGACTAAAATGATAGGATACATGATTAACAGATCTAAGAAAAATATGAAGAGAGGTTGATAAGGAAGATGCTAGCAAACAATTTTGTTTCTACAGCTATAGAAATTGCTTCAAGCCTAAACTCTCAGAATGTTGGAGGCTTTTAACAGTCTATATGAAAGCTGATCTTGTAATGGAGTAGCTCTAGGTGATAAAAATACTCACAGGATTTGTCACTGCTTGATTAGTGTCATGATCAGCAGACAGCCATGGAAGTTAGCAAAACAATAAGGTCAAACAAAATACCTATAAACTATTTAAATATCACTCCAATACTTCATATGCTCCTGTTTGCTACCTTATGAATTAATTTTTGAGACATGTAGGAATTCCAACATCATGTGAGAAGAAACATCTGGTTCCTGTTTATAAGGGTAGAAGTGTGAAGAAGACCTGTATCAACTGACATCTCTGACAACATTAACGTACAGAAAATAAGATAAATTTGGAATGGTCTGACTATTGAGAACATGTTAAAATGATTTTCCTGAGCATATGTCATTGTTACTAATTATTTTTGGTTACGCATTTCACTATTATGGCTGCACAACTGCATTTGACTTTTCAGAGTTTCAGGACATGTATAAAGTCTCAAAATTTCAGTGGGGTGCACTGTAGGAAAGCCTTTGCTACAGTACGTATGGTATTGTTATTAGCCAAACAAAGTGTTCATTAAAACTGGCATCTTGTTAAATCACTGAGATAAGAGGTGAAAACAGGAAGATCAGGCAACAAATGAGAATGAACCTTCTACTCATGGGTAATAGCCTCAACAGGCCTCTAAAGTAAGGCCAAAGTTCCTTACTATTTTTCTTATTTTTGATATACTAGAGGCTCTTTCATTGGGTAAAATATGGTCAGCCGATGCCTGGTCTGAAGAAGCATTTTTAGTTGAATGGGCAGCTGGTCACAGATTTCATAATTTACCCCAAAGTTTAGCCACCTTTAAGTTAGTTATATTAGTGGGAGTGCAGCCATTGCATAGGTCTTGTGGGGACTTTGACCTGACATTAAAAAAAGGAATTACTTATTCATTCTTTTTAGACTTGACTGAATGGGTCTGTCAAATCAGGCACCTACAGCTGTCATACATGCTACATAAATACTAAAAGATATAGATGACATTAAATTATCAACCCTAATGAACAAGTCCTTTCTCACAGTATTTTAGCTGTTACAGGCTTGTGATATACACTATAGTAGAATTTGAGGTATAAATACATTCAGTTTTGTTTCAAATACACATCATCTACTTCACTGATGATCCCTTTTTAAGTCTGGTATTTTATAGGCCTATGTATACGATCTTGCTCACTGTCTTGTGGGTCTCTCTTATTATTTCATTAGTACTGGTTTTGCTAATGGGAAAACTAACACTCTTTCAATTATCTCTTCTGACTGCATGTGAGTTATTGAAAGTGACTTACCACTGTTTATTGTTCCATATACCTCCTAACTTCTACTCACTGCTACAGGATACACTTGCCTACCAGAATATGTGCTTCTGTTAATCTCCTGTGAAACTAAATATCAGAGCAAGCTGCATGAGACACAGAAAATAGTGTTTTTTTATTTTAGTAGATTTTGTTTTCATATAGCTCACCTGTGAATGCAAAATGTAACCAAGAACAAATATCTGATATGCTCATTGACTGAAAATGATCACATGCTGATATTTCTAAGTGTTTTGGAGTATGGTAATAAATCCATGAGGGAAAATTATATTGAAGAATGCATTCTAAATCACTCTTGAATGAAATAAAAATCTACCTCTGTCAGTAATGCAACCTATAGCAGTAATGTGATTTGTAAGAGTTCCAACTATCAAGTCCTACCCCATTATAGTTAGTCCCACTGGTAAAACACACTATGCATAAGATATGTATATTCTACAAGCTCATCACTAACCATAGCAGTTCCAAAACCCAGAGTCTACTTTGGTACATTTATCACCTGCTCTACCATGCATAGACAAGCTTAGTGATGTGCAGTGCTAGAGAGCTTCACCCCCCCCCCCATAGCCGGCCTTAGGCATAGGCCAACTAGGCGGCCGCCTGGGGCATCGCTCTAGCAGGGACGCTTTTCCAATAATTGGATGGTGCAGGTAGACCAGGATGGGGGCACCAGGTGGTGTGGTGGGGAGCGCCATAGAGCCCTTTCGCCTAGGGCACCAGTTGACCCCCCCCCCCCTCCACTGTGGATGTCTTCTCTAATCTTAATTCTCTTTCATTGTATACCCGCTATTACAAATACAACATTGATGGACAAACAATGAAACCTTCATCTTCCTGACCAATCAACAATGTGTTCTCCATCACATTCAAAGAAGAGGAGACACAATACCCCAAATCTAAAGGAATGCTTTTATGTATTTGAAGATAGTTGTTAGCTAAAGCACACTTAAAGTAATGCTTCTACAAGTATATCTTCATTTCAGTATAATTCTTCCAGTGCACTCATAGATTGTAGCTATAACACAGTGAACTGAGTTGAGTGGTATTACTTAAATTTGAAATAAATCAATACATAAATGCTTGAAATTCAAGACATGAAAATGTAGAAGAAGCGTGGACCAAGAATTAATGAGTAACTAAACGCACTTGCAGCTTTACTTTTCAGAAAGTATTTTTAACTAGTTTGCTCAGCACTTAAATTTGGGTTGTATGAAAGTACTATACAATCCTCAAGTCATCTAAGTAGCAACCCTTACTCATATCTTGTATATTTTTGTCCTTGACATACAGACTCATCACCTTTTGCTACAATCCAAAGCTTTATGCTCAGCTCAAAGGACCATCCTCTTACCTATGAAGCAGGTTCTGGACTTAAACAATGTCTGAAGACCTAGCAGGGCCTACTATACTTTGGGTTCCTGTAAGGGTAATAGAGACACAAAGCACAAGGATGTCAACATTTGCCTTTTGTTTACTTTCTATGGTGAATTTATCTTGCTGCATCATCGATATTATAGTGACTCACCTGTTCATCTTGTTTGAGTATTGCTGTCACCTTGGTTCATAATGTATATGGCACCTAACTTAAAGATGCTATTGGCTCAGGCCCAGATTTAAAAAAAACATGAATATGAAAATTAATAACCTTTAGCAATCACATTTGCCAGTCACTCAAACAATCAGTTTCATTGATATGCTTAAAAACTCAGATTAAAAAAAAAAACATGAATATGAAAATTAATAACCTTTAGCAATCACATTTGCCAGTCACTCAAGCAAACAATCAGTTTCATTGATATGCTTAAAAACTCAAGGAAGGTAAAGATAGTCAACTGAAACACAGATATAGGGTATTTTTTTATTTTATTTTTATTTATTTATCCTTTGCTGACTAGGTTAGTCCCAGTAGACTAGTAGCTGCTTTTCAGGGGAGACCTGAGGTAGTCTTTATACTAACTATGAAATTTGTCTGAGGCACCAGGAAAATCCCCCCTACTACTGTTTCATAAAGTTGGCATATTTGGTTGTCTGTATGCAGTGAAATTTTTGTATAGGAAAAGAATGGGATGAGTATGAAAAAAAGGTAGAAGAAAGGAAGAAAGGTAGTTACTGATGAAATGATTGGGAAGATAAGGAACATAAGGTATTACAAAGTTTGCTTTTGATGTATGTTTTTACAAATGTAAAAAAAAGAATGTTGAAAAAGATTTTTATTTTAAGTAGAGGATTGTGTTTTTAAGTGTTGTATGATGTTACTTTGATTGTTTAAATAAACATCCCCCTACTATTTTCTATAATTGAAGTGGGGTCTGTTATATCCACCTGACCTGCCACCATCTCAGGTAAGGATCTCAGTCTAACCGCTCATCCACAGGATCGCACACTTAGGAGTGCCTCCCACAATACTGTCCCGTAGGGTCAGGAAATGTGAAATGAACCCATTTACCTAGGATGGGAACAGAGTCTGCTGAATGCCCAACACTAAAGACAACAATTCTACCTCTTAAACCACTTAACTAAGGATCTTACTACATGCAGTAAAATGACTGGAACTTTAATAATTATTATTAAAACAGCCTTTTGGTTAGTCTTGATAGACCTCCTAATCCTCTGCATAATGGGTTCCACCCATAGCTGACAAAGGAATGGGAGTATTCCAAATGCATGTTGGGAACCATTAGCAGTCTCTTATCAGGACTAGGTACATAAGTACTACAGTCATGTAAGCTGACCTCAAGGCCATAGGCAACCATTGGAGGATGAGGAGGATTAGCAATAGCAAGTGGTACAGTTAATAACCTTGTTGCAACATTCTACACAGCCTGAATGTGCTGGAGGCTAAATATATCTGGGCTAAGGTAAATGGCATGATAGTAATTCATCTGTTCATTTATTTGAAGATATATCTTCAGTAATGTTCTCCCAAATGATAGAAGGAAAATGTTTACAGTGACTGTTGTTTGGTCCATTAGAAGCAGCAGTTAATGAAAAATTACACTCAAACTACATGCTCTAGGTATAAATTCAAGTCTGTTTCCTTCTAAAGATTTTAATCAGGAGGGTTCACAAATGAAAATTGTAATAGCCATGGTTTTGTCAGACCTGAATCTAAGATGGTCATTCTTCATTCACCCATGGGTGCCATCCAAACTTCTTTCTAAATACTCACCCTAAGAGGTATGAGGCAAACTAGCAAAGACTGTAAAAGAATAAGCACAGAGGGAATGCAGACAGTTCAGTAACATCCCAGGGTCAGTGGTGTCACCCACTACTGAAGAATTAATAAGGATCAATACTGAATAACAACATTGATCTGTCACCACAAGGAGATCATGAACTATGGGTGCCATTCCCAACTCTTTTGTCATGTCTGCTATAAATCTAATAAACCATGAGAAATAAGAAAACATCTGAGCCACTCCGAGTTCAGTTTCTCGATAAGCTTGTGAATAAATGACAGGCTATAGCTAGTGATATCTAAATATTAAGGCTGTTGGACGATTAAATTTTTTAAATCAAGATTAATCTAATATTTAAAAAATGACTGTTAATCATACTGTCAAAGGAAAAATATACTTAAAAAATGATCAAAACATGGTAGGTTCAGGTTAAGGCACTTTAATCTTGCAGCAAGAAGACAAAAACGTGCTAATACAGAGTTTGTCTAACTAGAAACAGGAAATACTTTAATTTTTATACACTTTCTAATAAGACGTTGCCTACCAAGCTGACGTAACAAATCACAAGTCTTGTCATCATCATTTACTAATAATTGCTTTCATAAAATTCTGCTGATTTATCAATTTTTGTGAGAAACGTCCTAAGGAAAACAACGTGGCCTTGGCTACCACCGGTTAGATACATGCAATGTTACCATTCAAGGTACTATGGCTAATTCAAGCACAAAGCAAGCAGTTCATTTCTCTAACAATCCTTTGTCTACACTATCTCTAAGCTTCTGCAGCTGCACATGTTCTCATACTTCAAACAGAGCTGATTTTTAAAATCATTACATTTACAGGATATAGCATTGTTCATTCATTCTCTCCTGACCTAGCAGATAAGCACCTGCTTCTCAAGTACATTTCCAAAGGGCATAAACGTGAATATTGCTTTGCTAGCAATTAATAGGTCAGAGGGCATCTTGCAAGTTTCAGAAAGCACACTGCAGTTTCAAAAAGCATCTTTTCAGTCTCAAATGAAACTCAATTTATATATAAAACAGTGCGTATAAAATTGAATGAAACAATTGTTAACTTATTTAGCTTCTAATTAGCATTAAGCATACACACATTAATACATATTTTTCTGACACATACCTTTAATGTTAGCAGCTGCTTGGCTGATCAGGTAGGACAAGGTCTGAACCCATGGGGTGGGTTTGGCATAATAGTCAAGATCTTCACCTCATAATCACAAAGTACAAGGTTTAATTCTGACCCTGGAATATTAGCTATACTTAAAATGACTCTTAAAGGCAGTTAATCTAATATTCACCAATAAACCTATAAATAAAATAGGGGACAAAGATAAAAAACACACAACTTTTAAATATTTCTCTAATTCACTTTAAAGTTAATAGAACAGGTGTTCCATCAAGCTGCATTTTCTGAACATTAAGTATGAAATGCTAATGACTGGCATTACTGACTAGTTATCTGTACTCCTCTCTACTGTTTGGCAACATCTTCAGCACTGCAAGTCTTTCCTTTTTAAAAGGAATGTGCTATTGTTTGATTGCTTTTTCGCTATTGTCCATTTTGGCTGCGACAGCTCCAGGAAGCCTCTCTCATATTGGTTCTACAAACAAGATAATACAAGAGAAGAAATGGGAGCTACCTTATGTCACACCAGAGCAGCAGAACAGATGCAGATGCAGGGCTCAAATTCAAGACTAATTTTTAATCTTTTTCATCTCATGATTAAAAAAATTAATCTCAATTTTCTCAATCCATTAATTACATTAGTTACCATGATTAATCAACAACTAGACTAAATAGACAACCTTTGAAGTCACGCTACTTGAACTTGTGTTTTTTGCTAGTATTATGTCTTCTCCTGTACTTTATAATTTTGGCAGAACTGGAAAAGAACTGGAGAAGATTCAGAGAAACTGGATAAACGGTTGTTGCTTTGTTGCCATTATTACCAAAATATAGGACCAGATTTGTTTGTGGCTGGAGCTTGGTTGCTCTAAACATTGTGAGTAGTGATAGGGACTTGCCATTTTTCTTTTGTGCAACACTGTAACATTGTTCATTATTGTTTTGATTTATTACTGTTTGATTTCTCTTTATGAAGTCAGAGGACCGGAGTGTTGAACTTTTTTGCTCAAATTTTGATTGTCATTTTAAAGATCTGGACAATTAATGTTCACATGTTTCTTGGTTCACTGTCAATAACTGGTATATCAAGCTCTAGTAATCTCAGAAAGCTATTTGCCATTAGATTGTAATGAAGTGTACCTGATTAAGATTTTTGTAAATTCCTCAGGGTCGAAGCACTATTTGAACTTGATCTTGTACTAGGTTGTAATTTACCAGCCTGAAAAATTCCAAAGATGACTTGTTAAGTATATTATCTTTAATCTCTTGTTGTTAATGAGAACCTCAGAATCTTGACAATAATTGGACTGAGACTTTCCAGAAAAGATTGAACACGTCTTGTGATCCAGAATCCTGCATACAAGTAGTTAGGAAAATACTCAAAAATCAAACACATGACCTGACAATAGTTGATACAGGTAATGCATTTAATCTTGCACCCTGTAAGTTCCATGGGTGTTCACTAAAGCTCATTGTTTCATCCCAAATATATTCCACCCAGCAGTGTGAACTTTGGCTGTAGATGACTGTCACTGTTGGGTGACACCCCGACACCATGTACAAAAATGGGAAAAGGGATTATGGATGGATGGATGGATGGATGGATGGATGGATGAACGACTGGATATTCCATTAAGAGCTTGTGCTTTATTAGGTCAGTCTTACCCAAAAGAGAAAAAAAAACAAGTATGTGTGTTGCATTCACAGGCAGAAAAATACTTTCTGGTTTATTGGGTAGGCTGGACAAAAAGCAGTCATCAAAGTGGAATACCTTTAACTATTGATCTGAAGCTACTAAAGTCTATCTCACCTAATCCACCACAGATGAGTTTACTGCTGCCAGTAGATCATCATAAAAGTATTTAATTAAATATAGACATGCAAGACATATTTTTAAAGGCAGATGCACCTCACAGTGCTGGAATCTGCTTCTGCACTCCTGATCTCTAGATACACTACTTCCAAAGTCAAAGCAAATTAGAGGAAAGGGAATAAGTGTACTTCCTTTTGAGTTTGTGGTGAGAAGTTTCTCTCTGTCTCTCTGTATCTGCATATAAATATTTATATATGTGTATAGATATATATAAAATACATATAAACATCAAGAACCACATTTCAGGGGGTGCAGCTATCAAAAACATTTTAAACGTGAATGTTTTTTAATGCTCAGCTGTCAGGGCAGTAGGAACATGAGGTTAGTAGATTAGGCATAGTAAATATTATCTCTTTGATAATTCAAAGTAGACCCAACAAGAAAACTGCCTTCTTCCAGGAGATGTGTGACTGATAAACAGCATAGAGTTCATCAAGACTTAGTTTGTTTTCAAGTAAGTTTTACATTTCAACCCAAGAACTATCTTTCTTAGGCTGTGGCGCTCATGGTTATACAATGTCTTACACAAGTAGCTGAGGTGGGATGTATCTGTGATGGTGCAGAGTTTAATTCCCTCAGCTTCCATCTGCCTGCTGTGTAACCTTACAGTGCTCCTGGGCAGAGTCTGAAAAAGTCCATGTGGACCAGTATACTGCCCCAGTTAACAAAGACAAATAAATAAGACTAAATGGAGTGACCTGAAGAAGTGCTAAAGTGATGGTGTTGTTATACACCACCACTAAAGCCTCAGAGTCAACAGTAGTACATGAAAGAGGGAGCTGGCTGAGTACAGGATGAAGGCCACTGCTTGTTACTGTACTTAAACTGATGTGTACTTGCAACTCAATTGTGTGACCAAGTCAAAGAGCTCCAAGTGGAGACATTCATAGTGAAAACTCTGAATATCAATCAAATGTGTATCCCCTTTTTTAAGCAGACATGAACGGCAGCCTTTTTTTTAAAAAGGAGACTGTACTGCAAGAAAAGTTCTTTCTTTGTCACTGATGATGGAATGGACAAACATAGGGAAGAATAGTTATAGAGAAACATCCATGATGTTCTAGCAACTCTTTAGCAGTCAGTTCCTTGTATATTAATAGTAGTGTTGCACAATGCCGCTGCTTTTCTAGGGTTACAACTGTTTTGTCTGCAAAAGAAAAATTATGCATACACTTAAGCTGCACTTGTAATCGTAGCACTAGTGTTGTTTTATATCACTGTTAAAAAGCTACAGTGAGGGGAACATTTGCAAAGTGTATAGCTCCAGTCTATCATCCACTAAGCTCTATCAGTGAAAAAGGGAATGTTTGAATAGCAGCAAGATCTTAAGGTTTTGAAACGTGGTCCAGAAAATAATTCATGGAATGTCTTAGCTGGTGTACTTATTTAATGCCATTCAGGTGTGACTTGGGTATTTTCAGCATATTTGTAACACTGTGAATTAGGTACTTTGGCATTAAAATGAAGAGGTAAAACTAATCGATAAAACAATACTGGCTAAATACATTTGAACCAGAGTTGCATTTAAATGCACTTTCAGAACACAATGTTGTTTACAGCCAAACTGGTTAGAGTGTTATGGAATGCTTATTCTCCAATAAACACATTAAATGAAGAGACTGTGTGTAAACAATGTCCCCTGATGTCGCTTATTGTAATGGAATACAGGATGACAGGTACCCTGTGTGCATCTGAAAACAAAATGACCTTTTAACTCATCAAGGTGCAGACTTTGAGCTGAATAAGCAGTTAGCCTCAGAAATACTTTTGGTGTGGTAAGCACAGGATATCCTGGAGGTAGGAGATTATCTAAGCTCAATGTGTAATTTCCACTCCCACTACTGAGACTATAAAAACTCACAATGCAGGCTTGTAACAGGTGCTTGGAGCAGCTAGAAAACGCAGACAGATTCCTTGTGTTTTTTTCTGTCCTGAACTCCTCACTACAGCAAGGTAAGAAAACATCTGCAGGGGTACTTTATTTTTTCTTTGAATTCATGTAATAAGTAGACCTACAGGGAAATTGTCTTTCAAAGAAAATATCTAATGAAAAAAGCTGGAAAATTCCTGTCACAGAGACTCCCCATGCTTTGGAACAAAATTTCTAACTACATTAGGCAGAGCCCCTCACTAACACTCTTTAAGAGAAGCCTTGACGAGTGGATGGGTAACAGAAAGTACACCCCTAGGATCACTTCATTGGCTCTGCTTGACAGAGGCTCAGTTAATTAATCAATGGGGTATTATAATATATATATATATATAGATATATATATATATATATATATATATATATATATAGATATAGATAGATATAGATATAGATATATATAGATATAGATATAGATATAGATATATATAGATATAGATATAGATATATATAGATATATATATATATATATATATATAGATAGATATATAAATAAACATGCACATACATATACATACCACAACATACTCCATTTAACCAACTAGTTTTCATTTCTGGAGATGGAATTTTATATGTTTTGTTTTTGTTTTAATTTTGTAATTACAAAGATTGTATGAGGAAACAGCAAGTTCAAAATGTGAGAAAGTGATTGCTCACACTTTTGTCCATTATTCTGAAATAAAAAGGTTATATAGCTTCCATTTTATGGACAGTTATGTCAACTTCTGTACTCGCAATATTCTGCCCTTGTGTTTTGTTTTAAAATTATTCACATTTTGTTAAAAATGTGGGAAGCAAAATGTATTATGCTTTCTTTTATTTATAAACAAAAAGTTGAATATTCATATGCATGAAGCAGTACTCATTATATGAAGATTTGCATGCGGAACAGCTTTTATGCTATTAGTGCTTTTTAAATATTCACTTTTATTTGTTAGATATAAAGAAAACTGATTTTTCTGTTTTTCTTTGTCAGCCTGCCTACTCATAAAAAGGATTTATTGTATAAAAAGTAATTTGTGGACACTTTGAGCATGTTCATATATCATGGTGTTTGCAGTATAAATATGCTATCTGACATGGGATATGGTCTGTACTGCTGCTAGAATTTAAAATAATTTGATGAATCTGACTTATTTGTGATAAATTTGAGTCAGAGTTGGTAAATTGGTGAGAAAGTACATAAAGATGTTATTAGAGTAGCTTTTCTCCAAGTGTCTCCCTCTAATCTTAAAGCTTTCCTTTTCATGAACTTGTTAATCATGATCTGCACCAAAACATTCACTTCCTCTTTTGTTCTCCAGATGTTGTTTTGTATATTTGTTTTCCTTATTACTCAAAAATTTACTTGGTTATGCTGAAGTCTCTATCTGAAATTTAGACCTCCATTATTTTATATTCCCTGTCTTTTTCTTTTTTTGTAAACCTAGCTATTCCATTGCACATCAATCTGTTAGGACGTCATATACTCCAACCATAACACAGCACGCAGTTCATTTCAGGTATTCAGATACAATACAGCAGCTTAGGTCTCATCAGTGTATGCATTCCCAAATGAATAGCCAGTTATGGTGTGCTCTCCAGTCTGTTTTCTCCTATGTTTTAAAAGCTATCCATACAGCACCATCCACTCCAACTGTGCATATACCCAGAACACTTACTATGCTGTTTTTTCTTCTTAATCCAGTTACTTTAGTCAAGTGTAGATTGGCTCAGTACTACAGAAGTCCATCCATCCATTTTCTGACCCACTTGTCATGATTAAGGTTGAGGTAGTAACAAGCTGAGGGAAGGCCAGATGTCCCTATCCTCATCAATGGTCTTCTGTTCATTCTGTGGAAGCTGTAGTGAATCTCAAGCAAGCTGAGAGATATAGTCCCTCCAGAACATCTTGGGTGTGTTCTGAGGCATTCGCCCTGTGGATTTTGCCTGGTAAACCTCCCATGAGAGGTACTCAGAAGGAACCTTCAGTAGATGCCTTACAGAATGGGTCATGGAATGGACATGATCATAGATACCCGTTAAATAGCCCTGCTCTGCACCTTGTAATGGCAAGAACCTGATACTTCTCCCTCTAGATGCTGCCTCTTATCACTTCCCAGCTGCCACCTTTTGCTTACCTACTCAGCATTCCCTACCTTCATCGTTCTACTTCCTTGGATCTAATTTTCACATTTCCAGCTTCAGTGCATTGCCTTCAGGCATGCTTCTGAGACAGTTACACCTGCTGTTTTCTTTTTATAGCAGTCTTTTGACTGTATAGTTTCTCCTTTCATTCATGATGTCAGCCTATTCAGTTAAATGAATTAAGAGAAGTAAAACCAAAAGCCCTGTAAGGTATAATTGCCACGCTTGTGCTACTTATCTTACTTGCTAGCTGTGACTTAACTTCATTCAAGTAAATCCTACATTGGAAATGCAAATGTAAATGGCATTTTATTCTTCCAGTTCCTATAATGAATGTATTAATTTTCTTTAGGAAAATGAAGCCAGTTGTGCTCCTCATAATGATGCTTTCAGCTGTAGGATTGGATGCCACTGTAACAAAGAAAGCAGAAACAAAGGAAGCCCAAGACAAGCACACAACTCCAACCCCGAATAAAGAGCCTCAAACTCTCTCCAGAGGTAAGACTTCACTAATGTCTGCAAATGAAGTTCATTAGACATAAATGTTTTAAATAATATCAGTGACTTTGCTGGTGGTATACTCCACCTTGGGTGAAAGATTAGAACACCAGAAATCTAACTCCAACATCAAAGTATAGCTAAGGTGGGGTGACAGAGACAACTGCGCCGGGCATAAAGTGATGGAGGTGTGATCAGCTGATCCCGATTGTTAAAAGCCGGTTTCCCATTTGCAGTCAAACCTGAGCACTGTAGCCTGCCAGGTGTGGTCTGCTACATTGTAGTAAGGAGTTTACACAGTTTTTTTTAACTAAAATAATTTTATTTATTTATTTATTTATTTTTTTTATTATTATTATTTTTTTTATAAAATAAGTTTAAGGAGGGTTGGGACAGGGCACAGAAACAAGATCTCAATGGCTAGAGCAAGGATGGTGCATGTTGAGCATCTGGCTACCTGGCTGGTGTGCCAGTAGAAGGAGCATCCATTTTTTTTTTACTGTTTAATGGAGAAGCTGTGGGGTGTACAGTGAAGTACTTTTTTGTTTTGTGTTATAAGATATCACTTGGTGGTCTAACAAAAATTCCCTAAAAGATAAACAGGAACTCACTAAACAGAATGCATCTAAAGATTAGGGGAGCCAAAGTTTGGTAGTGCTTTTCTGACATATATACAAAGATACATTATCCCGTGTCTATATGTGTGTGTGAGCCTGTGTGTATGTCAATATTTTGAATGTGGCCTCTTTGATATTTTGCCCCTCTGCCTCAGCTCGCACAACTGGACCCTCATGGCTTTAGACCTCAGAAAAACCCAGTTATCAGTTTTCTCTGCCTTTACCTCTGCCTTTACACCTGTCCTCATGAACAATATTTTTCTTGGCCTTGTCACTGTCTGAACGGTCAAAAGAATGGATATCCATAAAATAGCCAACAACCAAGGACAAGAAAATATATCATAATCCCTTCAGTAAATATTAATAACACACAACAATAAAGAGCATTATCAAAACATCCGCTCCATTGAATATAATCATTAATTTCATTCTGTTGTGTTTATTTAGACATTGGTATCCATCATGTCCATTCATAATCAAACTATACTTTATTATTTTGTATCTCTAAAGAAGCATACACCTCTGATTTGGTAGAATCTGATCCCCTTCAATGTAGGGTTGCCACCTATGCATCCTTCCATTTCCTGGCAAATAATCCATGGCCCCTTCTTAATGGCCTCAGGGTAGCCAAACCCCCTTTAGCAAGCCACACACAGAAGTACCAGTTTTACCATATACAGTGACTGCATGGACAGCCTTACAGAGTATTGATCCCCAGGCAAAGTATTCCATGTCAATCCCCTATCCCCACTGTTTACTATCACACTGGCACTCATCCCAGTGCCCCCATTTTTCTTCTTTACTTTCCTTCCCTTACTATCCAGAGTAGTGTTGTTTTGTTTTCTCACACCTTGTCTTACTGGTCAGCTTTTTCCTACATGCTTGCAAAATATCCTAACTGGCCAAGACTGTAAATATAATAAATGTAGAGGGAAGAATTATGATTGGCGTCTGTGGGACACGAAGTCCCAAAAAGCTGTGGGATTCTAACTGCTATGATGTGCATTTTAGAACTTTTTCCCCACAGCCATTGGTCAAATGATGGCCTGAACATAAATGCCATGACTAAGGAAAGAAACTTTTTTTTTTTTTTTCCAAGAAAGAAATAGGTTATGTCAAAGGCTTAATATTCAAGGCTGATGACACAGTAGAGACCACAGAACTGAGTAGTAGTTATCCCTAAACCAAGAGTAAAATGTTTTTCAGGGCACATACATCATATCTGGGAAGACTGCCTCCCTCCCACCCCACCCCCCAAATACAAACAAAAGAGCAATTTTCACTGTACCCTTGTGGTGTTAAATTGGGATCGAAATGAAAGGACAAATAAGTATAATCATATATTTCAAGTTGCTGCTGTCATACATCTACACAGCATGCCTTCTCAGCCCTAATCCCAAAAGGCAGACAGCATCTATATACCACTCTGAAGTCAAACTAGGATGAAAGGGAAACAAACAGCACACACCATATTTCAGACTATTGTGGTCAGCTGTACTTATGCAGAATTCTTCCTTTACCCTACCCACAAAAGTTATCCATATGTATATAAATCTTATTTCAGCTGTGATAAAAAAATGAAAAAAAAAGCACTTGCAATAATTCTTCCAACTTGTTATTCCTACACAGGACACCGGTCCCAGACAGGGTATAGTGACATTCTATGCATACCTATGAGCTGTAATTGTAAAAAACCACTCAGTTCCCAGCTAACACAAAAGCTTTGGTTACCTACTACACATACCCCTCTCAAATCTGACTGTGAGAAAAATTAAAGAAATAATGAGAAAAGTATCCCCAGCTCCAACAGCTGGGGCCCAGGGCTGAAGACCCTACTAAGTCACTTATACAGCCAGAAATAATAGCTCCCAGATGCTCTCGTGTTCTGGAATGCATTTTACGACTTATTTTTCTCTATCCAAGACATTTATGTATGTATCCACCAATATTATTTTAACATACACATATTAGTATTACCTCTGATAAGCCAGATGTATAACAAGAGAGATACACACACACACACACACACACACACATATATATATATATATATATATATATATATATATATATATATATATATACGCACACACACACACACACACACACACACACACACACACACACACACACACACACACACACATAACATGCTTTCTACAGGAAAAATGGAAAAACATCAATTCATCTATGGGATGTCTTTGGAGTGTTGGAGAAAATGAGACCACCTGAATAAAACCTACACAGTGGCAGGATGGACATGCAGATGTCGCAAATGTGCAGCCACAGCCAAGAGCATAGGGAGACAGGAGCTGTAAGATTGTAACATTGATCACTGTGCCACTGTACCAATGATGTGTTCCTTTCTCCAAACGTCTTGCCCAGGCCACTAAAAATAGTCACTTGCATGCAATACTGATATTTGGCAAAGATGGTAAGTGGAAGAAATTATGGTCAACTTGTTGTTCTTATATCTACTTCCACCACCCCTCCCCCACATATACACATACGCATAAACCACAATAAGAATTATTTTTACACTGCATTTGAAAGCAAGTAGGAAATCCAGGTGAAACAGTATACATTTTAAGAAACATACTTCAGAAATGTGTTAGCTCTAAGAAGGATTCAAAATATCTTTCAAGTACTGTTCATAACTGGATTTCTTGACAGAAACCCTGACTGTCTAGAAAATTTCCTGAGAGGTGGCAACCCTATCTTCATGCATTTTCTCTATCAAGAGCTGAGTTGCTTTCTACAGTGTCAGAGGTCAAACATTTTCCGTTTCTTCATTATTGTTTCTAATCTCTAACACTGTAATGGAAAACAGCTAACTAGTCACCTCATATGTTTCCTGATATTCACCCAAACCCCAAAATAGTTCACTTCAGTCTGTCCCCAAAAAACTTCCTTAATGATCTTTTTGGACCCAAATTTTAAAACTTAAACCCTTTACACCTCCACAAATGGGGCACAATCTCCTACTTAGCATTGAGTATTGACACCCATATAGATTTTGCCTAGACGTGCAGGTGTATAAAAGTCCTTGAACAAGCATTTACAGGTGATGATTCTAATCACTGGGGACCTTAAATGTTGCAAAGTTATAAACCATCTAGTGGCTTCAATTGCTATGTTTAAAAGCATTCCCAACTTTTCTTTTGTGCCAGAATCACTCCCCTTCTTAACAGTCTTAAGGCTTTAAAAGATCTTGAGACCAAGACCCTAGTCAAAAAATAATCAAATCAGCTCTGACCTCAGTTAGCATTTTCATTATATCTGCCACAAATACTTGTGGGTTAGTCACCCAATTTGTTAGTTTTATGTATACTTGTAAATGAGCATACAAAATGTGTAGCTTGGGATGTATCTCATAACAGACCCTACCTTCCTGCTAGCTCAATACTCAGCAATGGATCACTGTTTGATAGTAATACCATGTCCTTATCTCCTGTCTCATCCACTGCCAAAAAGGGACTGAATAACAACATCTCTGAATATACCCCCTTTTGGTAGCAAATCATCATAGACCTACATGGAGCCCTTTAATCATGAGGTCCTAAATGTCCAGTGGTGATAGGGGGTGAGTTGGATGGTTTCCCCCAAAGAACCTGCCCCAGCCCCAGCAGTTGATCCCTGGGGCTTCCTCATTTATATTTTCAATCATTTTTTCCATATAGAGAAATAGGTTGACATTTGCAAACACATAAAAGCTGCCACATGTGGCCTGCTAGTACCTTAATAGGTCGGGTATCCCAAGGCCCTCTTCCTCTGTAGGAATTATTATCTTATTCCATGCATCCCTAGGTCTGTCCTCTTCCCCAAAAAAGCTTGTCATTATATTGTGCAATTATTTTATAATCAGTACCAGTAGTGTAGACCATAATACCTGGGCTACATATAATTAATGAAGCAAAAACAGTTGGAATGCTTGCTTTTTGGTCAATCTCCAGTACCAGGTTACTCCACTTTTGTATCTACTTCCTAAAAGTATTTTGCAGTTCCTCAATATTTAATCTCTGAGTTGCCTCACAGTTTTCAGTAAACCACATCACAAGGTACTTTAACTATTCCTGCCCCACCAAGAATGTAGGTAACTTGTTCTTTGAGGTGGTACAAGTACCTGACAGTGTATGACTATCACATTAGTTTTAGCTAGATTGATTTTATAACTTGAAATTGTCTTGAAATTTTGCAAGATATTGATTAATCATTGCATATTGTTTTCTGGGTTTGTCAGCATCAGTAATATCTCATCTGCAAACAGGTACAGCTTCAGCTGAAGAGAACCTCATTCCCACATCCTGAATGATTTATGATCATGTTCTTTCTGCTTATGATTCCAGGTAGATTGCAAAAAGCAATGGGGGACAGTGGACATTCCTGGTGAGTGCCCATGGATATCTGAAAATTATCAGACACAGTTGAGGCTATCTTCACTTGTGCCTGTGCCCCTCCACCCTGTATATACCTGGTAATAAAGAGGTAAAGCCCTGGGGAATCCCCATCCTGGTCATGATGCAAAAAAAGGTATCCTCACTTGACCCTACTGAATGCTTTTTATGCATCAAGGCTTAGTTGGAGCAGCGGGCTACCATTTTTTTTTCTGCTGCCTGCCAAATAAGATTAGTTCTTATTAAATTGTCAAATTTTCTCCTCCCTAGGACAAAATCACATTGATCAGGATAAATCAGCATCAACAATAATGGGGTCACCCTTTTGGCCAATATGCACATAAAAACCTTATAATTGTGGATTACAACTGAAATTGGCCCATATGAATTAGGCTAATGTGGGGCTTTACCTTGTTTCAGCATAACTGATACCATTGCCTACATCACTTGTTTTCCTATCCAATAAAAAAACAAACTTCATTAAGGCTGCCTGATGACTTCCCTCTCCCATTTCTGTATCGTCTCAAGTTCTACCATCATGATTTCAACAAGCAAGACCTAGCCTTGAGCTGGACTCAGCCTTGGAAGGTTCAAACCATAAAAATACTGCTCTTTTTGTTTATCCCTGGTGTCATAAGCCTATGTTGTTGGTAGATTCTAGTGTACAACTCTCAAAAAGTCCTTAAAACATACCTTGGATTCCAAATAACTGCCCCTGAGTTCAAGTCCCGGATCTTCAATATCCTTTCAATTTTATGTTACCTTAAATAGGCTGCTAAATAATTATTGTTCCTTGAGGAGGCAGTTACAGAAGTAAACTGCAATGCTGCCCTCTAACATACCTCTCTAGCATCTAAAAATGCTGAACTTACATTTTTGCTCAAGTTAATAGATCTTTCTGGTTTTGATTTAGTGAATCCATCGTCACCTGAAATCCCTAATTAATTCTCTCTTTATTTTTAGTTTTCTAAAATTGTAATTTAATCCCATGTGTGATTACTTTGCCCCAAAAGTCTAATTTCAACTTGTTCATTTTCCGATGTCCTCCCCTACATCCCGGCAGAACATTTTCTGCATTGGTTCTTGGACCCATATTCTGAATTTGGGATTTTCTAGTATAACTATGGGAAAATGACAACTCTTTGTTAGCACTTTGTCTTCTATAACGTGACATTTTAATTTCAGGAGAGTATGGTCTGAGAGTAATGAATGCCTTCATGGCATATGTTTGTTCTGACAATATTATATATATATATATATATATATATATATATATATATATATATATATGGGTCTACCTGAGAACACCGACAGATCGAAACGCTGATGAATAGAACACCGACACCGGAAGACCGGCAATGGAAATAACCGAGAGTTCGAAATCCCAACGCTGAAAATACTGACATGCAAAATGAGCACGACTGTGTAAGTATGCGATAGTGACAGACTTTAGGGTTAGGGTGCGAGTAAGGTAAGTGTGCATTAGTGACGGACTGTAGGGTGTGGGTGCGGGTAAGGTAAGTGTGTGATAGTGATGGACCTTAGGGTTAGTGTTAAGGTTAGTGCATAGACAGTTGTGTATGTAAGGTTTAGTGTAGGTTTGTAAGGTTTTTGGTGTGCTTGTGTTGTGTGTGTGCTGTGAGTCGGTGTTATGGTGTTCGTTAATATGGACTGTCAGTATTGTGTGGTTTCGGTGTTTTGGCTGTCTGGTTTGTGGTGTGTCAGTGTAGTGTAGTGTAGGGGATATATATATATATATATATATATATATATATATATATATATATATATATATATATATATATATATATATATATAGTTTACTGGGGTTTATATTATAACCGCAAAGCCTCACTTACGTGAATATAGAAATGTTGACACATATTGAGCGAACCGCGAAAACACCGAACGTCCTGAAGCACGAAATTCAAAATGTCGAATCAGCATAGTTGGCCAACCCCACAGCCCGCTACGTACTACCTACCCAAACAAAATAAATAATCCACATACATGCAATTAACAAAACCGTACTTCTAACCCTAAACTAAACCTTACATATACTACTATATATGCACTTACCTTAACCCGCACCCTAACCCTAAGGTCCATAACTATTGCACACTTACCTTAAGGAGCTGTACCAGAGAAGGGCCAACTATGACGATTCGACATTTTGAATTTCACGCTTCAGGACGTTTGGTGTTTTTGCGGTCCGCTCAATGTGTGTCAACGTTTCTGTATTTGCGTAACTGAGGTTTCGTGGTTGTAATAGGTAACTGGTTTACTGTGGTAAAGTCATAGCAGACTCGATAGAATCCACTTTAGATGAAGTCTGGAAGCCGAACAGTGACCATGTCAAACCTGACATTGTCAAAGTACAAATCTCGCCCCTATCTTGACTCATGTTAAAGCCCGTTCCGAGGTCAAAGTCGAGTCGTATTTCGACAATGTCAGAATTTGACATTGTCACTTTCAGGGAAGTGGGTCGATGACCCCATCATCCGACCGGGTCCACTTCAACTTTGCCATAGTAAACCTATAAATATCAATCTGGGATCAGAATATGTATTTCTCAAAAAAGAAAATGTATCCTTGGTCAGCCTTCATTATGCGCCACTTCCTATGTATGCCAGTCCCATATTTTTCAGATAGGTTTGTATTTGTTTCACAACTTTTGGGATTCTTACCTGCCTAGGGCCTACACTTATATATCTTTTGCAGGTTATTTGGTTCCAGTTTCATGCATATATAGTACAATTCTGGGCAAAGTCAATCAGAGCTGTCACGTTTTTGTTTTTTTTTTAAACAGAGAAATTTGCTTCTGGTGGAAGATAAATGGAGGCCAATGTTATCATTTATAACCCCCTCCCCAGCTTCTCTTCATCACCATGAGTAGGCCTTAACCATATTCTGGTCCTTTGGAAGTTTAAATTAGCTTTCTGCAAAACGGTCAGTCTCCCCCCTCCTTTTCTCCTTTTCTCACCTAGGTAGTCACTACTAGCTAACACCTTAAAACCAATTTTCTTGAGCCAAATATTATGCTGAGGAGTCAGGTGCCTCTCTTGCAATGCTGCAAAGTCAACTTGATGTCTTTTAATTAACAATAGGGTCATGTCCCTCTTGATGGGGCTGTTAAAACTATTGTGATTCCAGCTAAGTAATTTAAATGAATTCATCATCTTTCCCTATAGTTGCTAACATGGTGAAGAACCCCTCTCCCCATTAAGTACAGCCTTATAAAATGCTGCAATATTTGCAATATAGCTGCTCTTGACAAAGACAAATTATACATCTCTTAATGCAGAGTTGTCTTAGTTTTTTTCAGCTTTCTGATAATGATTGGGCATACAATTTAACAATGCCCTACTAACTTTTCTTAATGCCTTCAAAACATAAAAGTAACATAACAAACAACGTTTAATATATTTACAAAAGTTAATTCACTTCCATGGAGAGAGCCACTGCTCTTTTTATGTGGTACCCTTGCTTCCTGGTCACATTAATCATTGACTCTATACTAGCCAATCAGAACAAATGGATAATGTGTGACTACATTGTCCATCCCTTGTCAAGCTTCACATGTCAGAATGTCTAAAAGCACCCCTGTTATCACTACAAATAAAGTAGCCAACACAAGAGATTTTTCTCTTTCAGCAATGGTACAGTTGTTGACTTACTTTATTGCATTATATTTATTACCAATAGCTTTAGAGACAAAAAACAAGAATACCCATATTTACTTTGCTAGCTCCTGTATTGAAAACATTGGACCCTCTGTCTTAAGCCCTAACATGTCTCAAATGCCATGTGATTTGGCGGGTGGTCTTGGGCACCCCATACTCCCCACTGGAATGGTGGTCCTGGACACTCCCATACGCCACAAAGGAACACTTTGAAATTCTGTACTCATACCTTTTACCTTTCAGTTTCAGTTTCAGTTTCTTTTCAGTCACTCTATAAGCTCTTCCTTTTAAGATTTTTTTTGTCTCTAAAAAGCAGGAAGGGATGTCCAAGGCTGACAGATGGGGTTGCCTGAACAGCTCAACCTCTTTGGTTCTCACGCTCTGCCTCCACTTCCTCCTAGCCTGGATAGTCAGTGAGTACATTTTCTGGGTTAGCAGGAAGTGCATGAAGTGCTTGATTTGGGTCCTTAAAGTTTCTTGCCCCATTTTTAAATGTTATCCTGCAAGTCACTCCGTATAAAAGTCAAAATCTAATGTTATTCGCCCTGCATGTCCTGAGTACAGGCAGGAATAAGGCTCTTTCTTTCTGAGAACTAAAAAGTCATGATCCATGAACCCCCTATTATTTTCCACTTTTAAAATTGTCTGTGGTCTCCATACTTTCACCTGAATTTTTTCTTTAAGGGCATTGGTCTCCAAGCACACCAAAATGGCCCTAAGAGCACTCCTGCTGTCTGGTTGCATCTGCCACAGTCCTTTGTGGGATATTTTAATTTTTATACTACTATTTGGTATATCTGTCCAAACAGAGGTGACATTTGATAAATTGAAGGCAATCTTTTCTGCAGGCCCTCAGTTATCCCATGTGTATAATTACATATTCTTGTCCACCATAGATTGTGACAAGCCTGAATGCTGGCTCTGTTCCATTTTTCTGAGCCTATTGTAATTTTTTGTCATGTAATTCTGTATAGTTGTATTGCCTTCTTTTATTTCTTCTAAAATTAGTTGTAGAGGTGCCTGTTCTTCCTACAAACAATCTATTTACCCTGTCGTTCCTGCCATGGCCACTATGGAGTTGTTGATCAGCTTGAGTTGCTCCTGAGAAATGGTTGGCTTCAGCAAACTATCTCAAATTTTAATTCTTTTCCACGTGTGAAATATATCAGCTGATTGTCCTTAAAAGATCAAGAGCCAGCTGTTAGGGAATGCAATTGATTTAACATAGTTATAGTGACCCTGTGTCAGAGCTGTACTTTCACACAGTCTAGCCACAAGCTGTTATACCAGACGTTCCCACACCAGGTACATTTTGGCACATTTTTCATGCCAAAATTCCTGAGTTTATACCTTTTGCTGTCTGCAAAAAGGCCATTTGTTTGAACATATTTTTCCCAATTTTAGAAAGACCATTCCTGTGGTGTGAGCTGTACACATACATGTTGGAGCAAATCTGTTACTTAAAGTGAAAGTAGTCCTAGTGTATGTGCTAGGAGTCTTTGTGTGTGTTTGTGTTTTTTTTTCTTTCACAAACATGGTGACCTTGGACAGCTCCTGCATACCACTGCTGCTGTTGCCACATTTGTACCATATACCATAGATAGTTCCACCAATTAAGCAACTATGCAGGGAGATAGACCTTGAGGAGAACTTGGTGGCCTTTCAGAAGTTTACACACCAGGAAGGATGGGACAGGATCCTCTCAGCTCAGGTAACTGGGAAGCCTTTAAAAGCCTTCATTTACATGGAAGGGACTGAATAGCAAGACCATGAAAACATGAAAAAGACACTGTCATCTCAAGCTGGTGTCACCTCTGAGGCATAACAACAGAAGACTCATAACGGGACATTTTTTAACAAAAAAGTATGATCTTAATTATGTGACTTAAAATATGTTCTTAAACTACAATTAGACCATGAAGATCAGGGTTCTATATTATAACATCGAAGTCTTACAACTTTGAATGTTATAATATCGAACCCTTTTCAGCGAACGCTGGAAATAGTGAAGCTGCAGAACACCAAATACTTTCCTAGGGAAAATATTCAGTGGGCCGTTTCTGCAGCTTCTCTATTTCCTTGACTGTGAAGCAAAGGTTATGGACCTGGTTAAGGTAAGTGTTCGAATGAAGGTGAGTGTGCGATAGGGACCTTAGGGTTAGGGAGCGTGTATGGTGAGTGTGCGACAGGGACCTTAGGGTTAAGGAGCGGGTAAGGTGAGTGTGCGATAGGGACTTTAGGGTTAGGGAGTGGGTAAGGTGAGTGTGCGATAGTTAGGAACCTTAGGGTTAGGGTTGGGTTAAGATAAGTGGATAGCTACTGTTGTATGTATGGCTTAGTGTAGGGTTTTGTGAAGTGTATGTGTGTGAATTATTTATTTTGGTGTGCTTGTGTTGTGTGTATATTTGTCGGAACAGCAAAATTTTTCCCTGGGAAAAAATTTGCTATTCTGACTATTCGGTTTTCTGGTGTTTCGATCTAATGGGTTCAATATTATAACATTCGAAGTTGTAAGAATTCGATGGTATAATATAGACCCAAAGATCAGTACACTAAAAGTATCATAACAGAAATGTTAGCCACTGACACACTTAAAAGGGGTTTAACTGCTACTTTACAAAACGTGGGTGTTTTAAAATGACTTTAAGGACAATGAAAAAAATGGTTTACTGATACAGTGATTGTCCACAATGAAAACAAGCTTAAATCTGACCAACCAAGACCTATAGCAAAGCACTAGTCCAGTTCTGGTAAGAAACAGAAAGTACCAGCTGTATACATGCTCTGTTTTAATTGTGGAAAAAAAGGTCACAGCTAGATTCTGTACTTATAATGGTAAAACTGTTATACCCCTGAAAACTGCAATCAGTGAAAACACATGCTACTAATAATACTGTCCTTATGGACTGTGATAGTCTGCAAGAACAGCTGAGTCAGCCTTCCCTCTGCTGTGCTACATAAAGTTAAGTGCAATAGTTTAGTTGATGGTAGGGAGCTGCAGGGACTACTACACTCAAGTAGTATGGTCATGCATGTTAAGGTACAGAAAGTATACAAAAGGAAGACCTTTACTAAAATGTAGTTGAAGTAGTCAATATTTGTGATTATAGAAAATAGTATCCCATTACTCTACAAGATATGCAGACTGTGTTTGGAAAATTAGTTCATCCCATTGCAGTAGTTCCCAATTTAATACGTGATGTAATAATGGAGAAAATTTTTCTCACTTTAAAGATTTATGTAGGCAATAGGAAGAAGGCAATCCTTTTGACAGACTACCTTATGAGTGGTGGGAAAGGATCTAGAAAATGAATAAACCTACAAGGACACATCTATCTAATCTGGAAATGGGTGAGGGTGGAGTTACCACCCAACACATTTCCAGAAATAATGTCAGAAAGCTCAAATGGACAAATGTTTGGCTAAGGAGAAAGAGAGAGAGAGGGAGTGAAGAAGAACCTACATGATCAAAAACTTATTTATATAGATATATCAGTGCATATTTTAGCAGAGCAGTCTGTGGGACCATACAGAGCATAAGGAAGAACAGAAGTTAAAGTAAAATATTGCAGCATGAAAATGATACACAAAGCAGGAAGTAAAAGTGTCTTTGCAGGCTGAAAGTGTTGCAGAGCAGGGAACAGGCATGACTAACAAAACTGAAGAGAAAGGGGTACATGCCAAGGGAATTAAGTAAGGGAGTATGGACACTATATAGTCAGGGAAGAATTTTATACTTCCTGTCAAGCTAACACAGTTAGCCCCAAAACTAAGAATTCTAAGCATCTGGTGAGAATTGAGAAAGGGAAGCATATTAATAAAGACACAAACAGGAGGAAGCAGTACCTGGTCAGCATTTAAACACATTTCTGTCAATATAAGAGAGACAACTCCAATATGGGAAGACTCAAGGCTACAGGTATCCATGAGTAAATGAGCTGGTACTTACATTTACAAGACACAGAATGGAATAATATTGATTCAGCAACATTAGTAAGAAAACTATTTACAAAATATGCCCAGGAACAAAAATTGCTTCTTATTGAAATTAAGCTTACCAGAGAACTGAGCATACTAGACATTGTATGTGTTCCTAAGGAAATGACTGTTACTTCATGGCAAGTTTTACCACCATTACTGCACAGTGATCATGGGGTTATGAAGGTTAATTTGTTGCTAGATAATTCTGCTAAACTGAAATCTAAACCAATGCACAGAAGGTTAATTACAGATTATGTGGAAGCAAAGCTGTAACTGTGTTAAACTAATTGGAGAGATGCATTCAGTAAAAATACTGCAAATAGAACGTGGCACGTTTTGAAAGAGAAATTGTTTGACTGCAAAAAAAAAAAAAAAATAGCATCAGTATCTAGGCACCCAGATACTGAAATCTAATTAGATAATATTGAACATGAACTATGCAAACTGTACCCAAACAAAGCACAGACAGGAGATGGAATTAGTAATAATGAACAGAGAACACTTTGATGTGAACTTACAGTACCATTTATATCTGTTATCCACTAGGTCATGTAAATATCGGGATATTCCTCAAGACTGGAGATATGAACTTGTTAATCCTGTCTTTCAGGCAAAGGGGATTAGGATAAAACCAGAGTCATACAGACATATACATTTACTTTCATGTTGTGAGAAGGTTAGTTTGGATAAATTGTTGTCAGAAATGGAAAGACTGGGACTTTAAACCATATATCAGTATGCAAATGTTGAAAATACAGTAGATCTATAACCACCTGTAACATGATGTTATATAACAATATATAATAACAGCTATGAATGAAAAATTGTGCTGTGATATAATTTATATAGACTTCAACATTTGATAGGGTCTTAAGCAAAATACTGATCAATAAATTAGAACAACTAGGTATTTTTATACTCTTGATAAGATGGATAGCTGCAGAGCTTACAAATAGGACATGCCAATTATCATATAGCAATTGGACAGGTGCAGTTTTTGGGTACAGTCAGGAAGTCCCACAGGGCTCTCTCCTAGGTCCTTACTTGTTTAGGTGGCATTTTGTATATCTAACTTTTTCAAATGAAGTGTTCTTCCGTCTGTATGCAGATGACTTGCAAATCGGTAAACTGATTAAATGTATTACAGATAGGACACATCTGCAAAAGAACTTGACTAAATTGACCATTTACACATAAGAGAATAATATGCTAATAAATATATTAAAAACTAAGCACATGAGGTTTGGGAGACATAGACTGAAAGGTGAATATCTGACCAGCACTCAGTGATTGAAACTGGAGATTCATTTTAGGACCTGGGTATATGGGTAATAATAGTTATAGAACCACAGGTTGTACAAAAAAGGTTTATAAAGTCTAGGAAATCAGAAATGATGAAATCATTGTTTGTTAGTTACACTAGACCCAAACCTAAGTATGGAATAATAATATGGAAACCTTATAAGAAAACAAGCATGAGTAAATTGGAAAGACTACAGTAGAAATATATCATTGGTATCCATGGATGTAAAAACTTAAATTTTTATGAGAGATAGAAATACTGAACTTCTACAATATCTCATACAGTCTTTTAAGAGCAGACTTTCTTCAGGTGTATAAGGCATTTAGAGAAAACTATCTCTGGGAATATTTGGGGTTATGAAAAAGTAGTAGAGAATCATCAGACAACCTGTGTAGAAGATTGTATAGATACAAGAGTTGTACTACTTGGTTCTATGAGAGATTAGCTGATGTATGGAATACAAGCGTTTGATACCATTTCCTATTCTGGAATCATAGAAAAACTCAATAAGCTAGGCATCAACCCCTATATCACTAGTTGGGTTGCAAATTGGCTCACAGAACCCACAGTGTGAAAGTAGCAGACTCCAAGTCAGACTGCTGAACAGTCACGAGTGGAGTCCCACAGGGTTCAGTCCTGGGTCCTTTCCTGTTTGGTATCTACTTCTCTGAAGTCCAGGCTAACACAAATTGTCTCTGGCTGACAAAGTTCACAGATGATTGCAAGTTGGGAGTTATTATTAACTCCCCAAGTGATGTTGACATCCTACAGAAAGACCTCACTGAGACCAACAACTGATGTCAGACCCATAGCCTTAAGCTCAATGCCAAAAAATGTTTTGTCATCCCCTTTGGGAAAAACCCGGTTCCCATGAATTACCACATCAGTGGTAGTCCACTGAACACAGAAGGTGTTATAAATGATCTGGGAACACAGGTTGACAGCAGCCTCTCTTTTGACTACCACATTGCCACTATGGTCAGAAAGTCCTTCTATGTGGCACATGTCATTACTAAGGGTTTTGCATCAAGGAAGAAAGAGGTAATTGTCTCCCTCTACTCTTCCCTCATTAGGCCAATCATCGAGTACAAAGCCCCATTTGGCATGTACCTCACTAGACACCTGCAACAACTGGAGAGGCCACAAACGTACCTCACAAAGAGGATCCTAGGCCTTAAACACTTGTCCTATATGGACAGACTCAAAACATTCCAACTATTCTCTGTCTCATATCGCCTACTTAGAGGCGATCTCTGCTTGACATACAAAGCCATGTCTGATCCAGCTCTGTTAGAAATGCTACATCTAAAGAAATCCCAATCCATCCACACCACATGCTCTAGTGACCTCAACCTCATTAAAACAATCAACAGAACATGCTGGAGGGACAGGTTCATAACCCAGAGACTGCCCTTGCTATGGAATAGACTTCCCATACATGTCAAACAGATCACCTCACTGGCCCTCTTCAAGAGAAACCTTGATGAGTGGATGGGAAATAGAAAATTCACCCTGGGGATCACTCCAGTGGCTCTACTTGACAGAGGCACTGGGAACTAAGGTCGGGTGACATGATGTCAGGGTAATCCTATGGGCTAGGTTTGTAAAGGCTCCAGGGCCGTTAGCCTAGTACACACCTGTGAACCTATTAACCTATGAACTAACATCAACAAAAGGCACAAGGGATTCTGTAGAAATGTAAAAAATCACCTTCAGTTTTTACAAGCCCAAAAATGTTTAGCATACTCCACAATTAAATACATGTGCTTTTGTTCCCATTTGCCACTTGGGACTTCATTAGAACAGCAAATGGTTCTAACTAATAAATCAACTTAATTTATAGTAAAAAAATAAAACACATGCCATTTTTCAACCAATAGAATTCAACCCAATCTCCTTTGATTTGCCAAATACATTATCAAGTTAAAAGATAGGCAGGAGAAACCTCATATAACTAACCTAAGAAATAGCAAAAGCACATATTGATTGTGTATGTGTAGAGGTACTCATAATTAATAAACATTTGAAAATATAAAACATATATATGATTTCCATGAATAAAACCACTGCTAATACCTACAACTAAAATAATAAACTTTTGTTTAATTTGGTATTTAAGTCGAGTGAGTTCCCAAAGAATTAGAACTTTAATTATAAAAACATGAAGATGTTATAAAAAAAACTTTGACCCATTATAATTTAGTAGCTCTTAATTTTAACACTGACATTCAAGAGACTGTATTACTGATACCAGCTGGGGTGGTAGCATCCAACCTGAGCTGCCAATACAATTTTTTATATTCTAATTTATTTTCCCAAGCCCCACCCCTAGAATTCTGAGGAATTATTTCAATAATACCATAAGAAAATCCTTTAAAATTCGCACAGCTAATAGAATGTTTATAAAGAGCATTATTAGAGTCACCTTTATGTATATAATAATAGTGTCCATATATACATTTTTTAAGCTGTCTCTCTGTTTTTCCTTTGTAAAATGCTAGACAAGTATCACACAATGCTATATAAACTAATCCCTTACTGTTACAATTCCCATATTTGAGAATTGTCTTCTGTTTAGATGCATTTTTTAGTTGTTTTTCATAATCTTTAATAATGTACTTGCATTGTAGATGTATTCCATGTTTCCTTGTTCCCACTTTCCTAATATTTGATATTGAACCTGATGCAATACCCTTTAGTTTGTCAATTGTTTTGTATACAAAATGTGGGGTGTCACCTAAAGCCCCTTATGCATGTGGTCATTAGCTCTAAAAATAGTCCAGTTTCTTTCCATTACTTCTCTAACCTGATCTATTCCAAAACTGTATGGTAAAATTCCTTACAATTAAGTGTACCCCTGTTTTTCCATCCTTTAACATGATTAAGTATGTTTTCCAGCTGTAGCTCAATTAGGAGTTTGCATTTAACACCCTGCCCTTCCATAACTTCTTTTTTGATATTATTTAATACAATTTGGGGGTATTCTCTCTCCCAAAAACATCCATTCTAGTTTATTGATTTCCTCCACAAACTTGCCCCTATTAGATATCAACCTAGCAATTCTAATAAACTGACCTTTTACCAAGGCTTTTTTGTAGTGGAATGGGTGATAACTTTTAAAATGTAAGTAGCCATTTGAAAAGGTGGGTTTTCTATAAATTACCAACTCAAATCCCCCTTTTTCTTTAAATGGCTTTATCTAAATAATCTGACAATACTGATTACATTGGACAGATGTTTGATATTCTGCAAGATGGTAAATACCTGTAATAGGGTTTCTAAAAATTAAATAAATATAGCTTATAGGAAAATGTATTATGTTGCATGGTACAAACAGATCTACAGTATAATTAAACTGGCCTTGAAGAAGTATATAAAAGATACCCACAAGGGACAAACATATTTAACTGAGAAGAAATTGGTTATTTGTTTATTCATTCATACAGTTACATATAGTTACTGTGAGGTTGTGTGTGACAAGCTTGGACTCAAACCAGTAAAATATTGGTAGGAAACTGATATTCAGTGAGAGTGAGATCAATACTCTGGACCCTAGATTAAGAAGAATGCTTTGGTAAAGCATTTGAAGGAGTGGTATGCATGGATTGGTGTCTGACAATTGAAAGCTATGGGTGAAGTTTCTAATTTTGTGGATAAAGTCAAGACTAGAACACTATATAAATACAAAACTGCAGATTAACAAGGAAGTGTCTCTGCTAGTCTTTGTGCTATGGACAAAACATTTACTTTAAGCATGGGTTGATTGAACCAAAAACCTACAGATTTTTGTTTATTTAAACTGATAATGGACTCTGCAGTCAGTAGTGGAAGTCCATATTCTGAGACTGGAAAAAAATCATCTTTTGCATTGGTAGATTTTACTTCAGGTATTGTCATGTAAAATTATTTTGCTTTGCTTTGCAGATGCAAATTTAACATAGGAAGAAAAGGGGAGTTTTTAGCAAGCATAGGTTCATACTTTCATAGGTAGGTACTAGGCTATCGGCCCAAGGGCCTACGTAAGCCTAGCCAACAAGGTTCCCTGGCTTACATCACCCAAGAAAGTTATTTTCCTGTGCCACTGTTGAGCAGAGACACAGAAGTGATCCCCGGGGTGTATTTCCTATTTCCTTCCACTCATCAAGATTTTTCTTGAAGAGTGCTAATGAAGAACTTTGCTTGACATAGATGGGTAGCCTGTTCCAGAGTATGGGAAGTCTCTGGGACAGGAATCTATCCCCCCAGCATGTCCTGTTTATTGTGGTAACAAGGTTTAGGTCCCTAGAGTGTGTAGCTCGGAGGGATTGGGATTTCTTTAGGTGTAGCATGTCCAACAGCTCTGGGTTTGACATAGCTTTATATGTTAGGCAGAGATCACTTTGGAGTAGGCATATGCCACGGAGTAAAGCTGGAGTTTTTTGAGGCAGTCAGTGTAGGGCATTTGTTAGAGGCCAGTAATCCTCTTTGTGAGGTACTTCTGTGGCCTTTCCAGCTGCTGCAGATGTCTTGTAAGGTACATTCCAAAAGGGGTCTAATGAGTGTCGAGTAGAGGGGAACAATTACCTCTTTTTTCCTGGATGAGAACTCTTTTATGATGAGGTGTGCCATGTAGAAGAACTTCCTGACTACTGTGGTGATGTGACTATCAAAGGAGAGACTACTGTCAACCAGGGTCCCAAGGTCTCTTATCACACATTCGGTGTTAAGTAGATTGCTGCCTTTGTGGTAGTTCATGGGTACAGAGTTTTTACCAAAGGGGATGACACTGCACTTTTTGTCATTGAGCTTGAGGCCATGGCTCTGACACCAGGCATCTGTCTCAGCGAGGCCCTTCTGTAGGATGTCCACATCATTTGGGGACTTGACTATGGCTCCTAGTTTGCAGTCATCTGCGAACTTCATTAGCCAGAGGCCTTCTGTGTTAGCCTGTACTTCAGAGAAGTAGATACCAAACAGGAGAGATCTCAGGACGGATCCCTGTGGTACTTCACTTGTCACTGCTTTGAGGTCAGATTTGGAGTCTGCAACTTTTACAGTGTAGGTTATGTCAGTGAGCCAGTTGGCAGCCCATCTTGTGACTTAGGGATTTATACCTAGTTTAGTGAGTTTAGCTACAATTCCAGAATGGGGGATGGTGTTGAAAGCCTTGGCGAGGTCAAGATAGGCTGTGTGAACCACCTTACCCTCATCTACAGCTTTGGTGACTGCCTCAAAGAAGTCGATCAGGTTTAGGAGGCATGATCTGCCTTTCACAAACCCGAACTGGGTGGGATCCAGAGTTTGGAGGTTACCAATGTCTTTGTTTATGAGTTCCATGATGATACGTTCCAAGGCCTTGCAGACCAGGCTCGTCAGGCTAATAGATTGATAGTTCCAGGGATCAGTGGTGGCTCCCCCTTTGTGGAGTGGGTAACTGTTGCTGTGCACCATTCAGTGGGCACAAAGCCTGATGTAAGGCTATTACTGAACATGGTGCTTAAGTGGGGAGCCAGTTCATTCTGAAGTTCATGTAAAACACAGCCTGGGATGTTGTCCAGTCCCATGGATGCTGTGTTTTTGGCTTTAGAGAGTGCAGCTTTTACCTGCATAGTTTTGATTACAGGTTCTCTGCATTCTTCCTGTATAGATATGGGCCCTTTAGGGGGTGAGGGGGGCGTAAAGTTAGCACTGAGCCTGTCTGCCAGGATGTTGGCAATATCAGTTGGTTCTGTAATTTTCGTGCCTTTGTGCTGTAAAGAGCAGATCTGGGTGTTGCCATTGAGATTCTTGACATAGTTATAGAATGCTTTGTGGTTGTCCTTAGAATTAGTGGCAATTTTGTTTTCATAGCTAGCTTTGGAGGATCTTATAAGGGATCTCATCTTCTTACTGAGGCTAACCAGGGAGCTCCCCCACTCATGGGATTTTACTCTCTTTTGCAATAGTTTCTTCCTTCTGTTGTACAGTTTGTTTATGGCAGGGGACCACCAGATTGGCTTCCTTTTTTTGGAGGATAGCGTCTTGGTTCTGTTTAAGATAGCACGATCCATGCACTCGTGTAAGTGCTTATAGAGTTCATTTGTGTAGGATTCAGCAGTTGTAACTGTATTGTCCATCTGCATGGGTGTCATGAAGTTCACCACTTCTGTCTTAAGAAGCATGAAGTTGGCTTTGGAGAAATTTTTTACCATGGTTTTCTTAATGGGGGTGGTATTGTTACTGTTGAGCTAAGTATGGGCAATCCATACCACTACAAGATTACTGACCAGGTCTGAGGAATCTAGCAGGCATTTGTCTGTTCCCAAAAATCATGGCTCTAGCCTTTGAATTTTTAATGAAAGTACTAAGGAGTCAAACCACGAGTGACTAGCCTTGAAGTAGATTTAGATTCCAAGTGTGGAGCTAATGTAACAAGAAGAGCTGGCCTAGAGCAAAGCTGGGCTCTCGTGAAGTATAGCATAGAAGCATTAATAAAAACAGAAAGATTTGACTGTGTCTCTGTTAACCTGGGTTTGAACTGTAGCTAGGATACTGGAGGAATTAGCTTGGACACTGGAGGAAATGACTAAAGAGGGGCATGAGTGACTGGCCAACACTATCTCACCCATCCTGGCTGGAGACAGATGGCTATATCTCTTTCCAGGAATGTCTTCTGGGGTGAGGCTTGGAAGTGTTCAACACAGGCACAGGGAAATAAAACAACAAGCTTATCCAAAGACTATATGCATTTCCAGCTGAGAAATGAAGGTGTGTGTAGACAAGCACACACCCATATTAGGCTTAGAGTGTCAGGTATTGTGCTATATTTCCCAGCCAACAGTAGGATGAGTGTAAGAAGATAAAGAAATTCATTGCTCCTTGCATGATAATGACTGTGATCCCCAGCTATGGGTTTTGCCTGCTGATGTCATGCATTGACATGAAAAGGAGGAATAAATCTGACCCTTGGAAGAACGAGGCTTGGTGGTCATTGGGGGAATACGATGAATAAAATTAAGATATAAAGACAGGTCAAGGTATGCTGACAGGTGTCCAATGCAAGTAGCTATTAGTGAAGTTATAAGGTATTGTGTGTGTGTGTGTGTGTGTGTGTGTGTGTGTGTGTGTGTGTGTGTGTGTGTGTGTGTATGGGTCTATGTACTTGTGTGCTGTGAGTCTGCAGCAACTGTATAAAACCTGTTCAACCTCAAGTAATAATGCAGATATTTTATTTTTTTTATTTTAATAGTTCTGTAAAGGAAACACATAGCACCCACTTAGCCTACATTCAGCAGGAATTACTTAATTTACTTCATAGGTAAACTGCATATTCTTTCAGCTAAACAAGTCAGTTTATATTGAGCACATATGAAGGCATTTTTAGAGGTGATGCAGCCTTACGTTTAAATATCTGATTCTGCTCTCTTTGTCTCCACAGGATGGGGTGATGACCTTGACTGGGTCCAGACGTATGAAGAAGGACTGGCTAAAGCAAAAGAAGAGTAAATATATTTCACTTTACTTTATTCCTGGAAATCACTTATAAGCTGCAGATATGATCAGGGGTTGTGTGCTGGATAAGGACTGGAAATGACAAGTGTATGCTTACAAAGGAAAAAGGCACACATAGCCAGAATGTATTTATGCCAAGGATTACCAGTGGTCATATGTATGTTTGTAAGAGATTAATGCACATGTACCACTCTCCACATACATGTTAATAAGGGAATAATGTACACACTGCCACAATATATGTTGTTATGGAGAAAATCACATATACCCCTATTCATATTCATGGTTATAAGGGAATAATGCACACACATATGGAATGTATGCTTGTAAGGGAATAATGCACATATACCACTCTTCACATCTATGTTTATAAAAGGAATAATACACAAGTAGATCTTCTAAGCATTAGCTGCAGCAAGACCATGGAAGGAGCTTAGTGAGCACAATATGAAATAGGCTATGGAACCCTGCCCTCAGTGATAAACATAACAGCTTTGAAGACTATCAGACTACCAGTACCACAGCATGCTCTAGTTACATAAAATTTTATTTTTTTACATTATTTGACATGTGTAACCTTAGCCACAGCCCTTCCCCCTTTTGTGCATAAGATATGCTTTAGGAAGTAACTCAAGTTGATGGACAGTGCAGTTCTACTGGAGGCAGGCCAGAGAAATGGCCTAAGTGCCTACAGCCTGCATATACCTCAAGGAGGCAGGTATTGGATATAGCTTAGTGCTTGGCTTTTCCCTTCTAAAGAAAGAAGGAAAAGAAGCAACTGAATATGTAAACCAAATGATAAAATGTGAAATACAGTATTATGTTTTTTTCAGTTTTAGGACTCAAATCATTGTCCTTAGAGGCAAACAGGCAAACTAACTCCCTGGAGACTAAGAGAACAGGTATTACTAATGCATAATTCTACAGAAATATAGAATATCTGGCACTTTTTGTAATAAGATGTGGGGTGTGTTGTCTTACGTCATTTTTGACAAGGAAGACATAGACAAGACTAAGTTAGGTGGTGGCCATATCATAAGTTCAGACCAGGAAGAGGGGTAAGTCTGACAGTATAGTTTCTCCTGATTAAACAGTCAGCAGGCAAAAACGTAGACATGGGGTAACAATTAGAAAAAAGAAAACAGAATGGTCTATATGGTGGGAATGAGACATTCTTTAAAGTCTTTTACAAAATGCATAGGAAGGCTTTTTACTTGCACATGAAAATTTTTTGCTCTATTTTCCTAATGCAGCTGACCATCAGTAAACTCTGGTGCCTATGTGAAATTGTTATGTCTACCTACACCTCCTGGCCTTTCCCAGACTTTCTGTCATAAGGGCTGGGACCAGCAAGGTGATCAAAGTGTCCTGGATCCATGTCATATTGCTGCCAGGAAGGTTTTTCCTAATTTTATTCCCACCTCGTGTGCACCTTGGTAACACCCCATGTGTGGGGCATGCATTTCGTGGGCCATGTAGAACTGTCCCTCAGTCCTGTAAGGAGCTGACATCAGTAAGACACCCCACCCACCCTCAAGAAGCATTTCACAGATGTTCACCAGCTTCATTTCTGAACATTGTTATCATATTGTCTTGTACTAAACCTTTTCTTTTACACTTGCATTTTGCACCTGGCACTGAGTGAATGTGCTGTCCCCATCTTAGGATGTCTCCGTAGACTCAGAACACCAAAGAAGATGACAAAAAGATCAAGTTAATTTAGTATTCATTGTGCTAGATTTGGGTGGGATGTGGGCTAAACCTAAGGTTGTAATTAATTGAATTATATAAAAATCATTCTGCACTTGAAACTTGTTATTAGCACTGAAGAAGGGTACGGGATACCTGAAAGCTTTGATGCTTTAACTATTGCTTTTATATAAAAACATTTTTGCTGTTCTACATTGGTGTCAGTCATTTGCTTTGGACTTTCTGCATTTATACTACTGCACCTTCATTCTGCTGAACTTTTGGTTTGTTTTATGGCTAAACCTAAGGGATAGGTGGGTTTAAAGACATTCATTAACTTGTAAATGTCTTACTTTTCCATAAATACAGTATAAAGTTGTAATTAATCCTGTCAGGTGGGTTTAAAGACATTCATTAAGTGTTCTATATGTCTTGTATACTTTGGCATAAATACTGTACAAAGCTGTAATTAAACCTAAGGATCAGGTGAATTTAAAGACATTCATTAAGTTCATAGATTAGTACTAGGCTAACTGCCCTTGCGAGCCATTTTAAGCCTAGCCAATTATCCCTTACGAGGCTCAAACCCTGTACCTAAGGCAAACACCTTAACCATTAGACCACCCTCCCAACAAATGTTGTATATGTCTGGTATACTTTGGCATAAATTCAGTATAAAGCTGTAATTAAACCTAAGGGACAGGTGGGTTAAAAAACATTCATTAATTTGTATATGTCTTGTATACTTTGGCATAAATACTGTGCAAAGTTGTAATTAAACCTAAGGGTCAGGTGGGTTTAAAGTCATTCATTAAGTGTTCTATATGTCTTGTATACTTTGGCATAAATATGGTGTAAAGTTGTAATCAAACGTAAGGGTCAGGTAGGTTTAAAGTCATTCATTAAGTGTTGTATATGTCTTGTATGCTTTGGCATAAATTCAGTGTAAAGCTGTAATTAATGCATGACTGAATGATGTTTTGGTAAAGCAGTGTAAGCTGATCACTGTTCTAATGGCACAAAGCTTGTGGTACAACAGCAATCCTCATAAATAACAACTATAACTTATCAAACAGTGTTGCACCTTTCACGTTTTTTGTGCTCATCCTTTTAAATAATTTCACCATGCTGCTAGTTGTCAACAACTTGCGTATTGATTCAGGATATATTTTGTTAATCTTCTCTACGGCAAATTGTTATCATGATTTAATGTTTTTAGTACTGAACAGTTTTCTATTTACACTCCACTTCAAGTTCCATGTAGATTTCAGCCATCATTTCCCATTAGACTATAGATGCATCCCATTTCAACTTAGTAAACAGTTTGTTAAGGAAAATGCTTTTAATGTGCCTGCATCATTAGTAAGTGCAAACATCTTAGACAGTGCGCTTCGTTGGCTACATGAAGTCTACTGTAACTATAACTCTTACACCC
The DNA here is from genome assembly GCF_019279795.1 of Protopterus annectens. Lineage (NCBI taxonomy): Eukaryota > Metazoa > Chordata > Ceratodontiformes > Protopteridae > Protopterus > Protopterus annectens. The sequence continues at coordinate 1,598,933,446 of NC_056737.1, read as the reverse complement.
ACCAGTCATTACTCTGAGACACATAATTATCAGAGGCATGTATTAACTGTAAAGTTAGACAAAGGCATAGCAGACAGAAAGACACAGTAACAGTTTACTTACATCGTGCCTAGCATTTTTTTTCTGCTGCGCAATATTGACAATGATTACTTGTCTAGTCTTTTTATGGAAAACATAGGAACACAATGCCCCACATTCTTATTACAGTTACAGGGAAGTATGTAATAAATATTCAACAGCTGTTTTAATTTGGTGTGAACAATCAGCTGTACCTAATGTCAACCTTATTGGAAAGAATGACATGTATGTAACGGGGTCATCAGAATGAGGACCAGTGAAGGATAAAATCGTTCACAATAAAGAGGTTATCCTCAGAATTTAAGATACATTTTATGGCTGTTAAAAACAGTGTTTATTTCATTTTGTAATTTAAAAGGTTACAAATTTTTATTTTAAATTCTGTGTATAGAGCACAGTTTGTGCTTAACAGTGAGTTTGTGCTTAACAGAAGGAACAGGTGCAGCTTAACTGATGAAATGAAATGGCCCTAACATTAGGCAGAGATAAATATAATAAGAAACCAGAGACACTAGTAGTTAGCGTGTGTGTGTCTTTCGGTTTTTCCCAGTTTGGGGTCGCCACAGTGGAACTCCGTCCTGCTAATGATTGGCAGTAGATTTTTACGTGCCGAGTTGACAGCTCTGACGCACAACCTTCAATGAAGGTATGCCCATTCACGCATGTCTCCATGCAGAAGACGCTCTAGCTGAGAACTGAACTGGACAGCGTCTTACTGTGAGGTGACAACGCTACCGCAGCACCACCACCGCAGTATAAATTGTATTCTAGTCATCTTTGTTCATCCATTTTCTCTTTCCAAAGTATGACCAACCTATTTGTTCTGAACTCCACAGTACTTTTGGCTATTGTTCTTTACCTTAAAGTTGAGTGACGCATTGCCACAACTGTACAATATCACATTCCCTGCTTGGATACAGCAAAATATTAGCAGGATGCTTTTTTTAAGTAGATGCCAGTAAAAAAAGAACAAGTGTTAAGCAGTGGTGGCTGGTGACATCAAATCAAAGGGGGGCTGCAAGAGACAGATGAATGGGTGAGGTCAATGGGAAGAGGTGTGGCCAACTAGAAAGGGGAGGAGCTATGCTCAAAACCACAAAACCTGTAACTTTAATTAAATATGCTGCCCTGGGTGCCAAACTGTCATTATGAGAGTCCAATCAAGACAAAATGAAGTGTAGAAGAAAAAAAATATTTCAATGCATTGGCTGCATGACAGCTTACTTAATATCTAGATGGCAACAAAAAGGTTGTGAGGCATGAAAAAATAAATTACTTTTTAAATACATTACTGGAATGCCAGTCAAAATCTAATATAAGAAAAACAAGCAGCACTCAGCTCAGACCACTTCTCCTTGCACTGCAGTTGTAATTATAATTTATATTCAGCTTTAATAAAGTACCAAGTAACATGCTGAAAGTAGCAATCTCTGTGATACCCCCACTTGTAAAAATGTTTCTTATCCAAAAAAGACCTGCTGCCTGACAACAACTATCTACTTGTTTCATGGGGAAAACATGATCAAAGTAAAAAATGAAAAACAAACAAGAAACAAGCTCAAGATACATTGCTTACAGGATTACTGTACAGGTAATGGACCACACATGATTGGCATTCAGTTTGGTTTACAGGTAAAGCCTGCAAAGATGACTGCAAGTCTCCAACAAATGTAATGAGCTTCTTAAAATAATGTAATCCTGCCCTTTATTACAAATACTGTCATATGCATTTCAATACCCAAGGCTTATACATTATCTAGTTATGTAAGTATTCTCTGCATGGTAACAACAGAAAGGCTTTCAATGTTGGCAATTCTTTAACAGTATGCTTATTAAAGCTTACTTGCATCTTACAATCTCAGACAAGCTTACCTGATGGTCATTAAAGCATTGCTACTTAAACACAGAGCAACAGGCACTTTCTAAGTAATAATAAGCATAAATTAACAGTATGAAAATATGACAGAAACCAGAACATTCTGCAAAATCAAGGACAGTATAAAAGTAGCACTTGTGTCTACCTTGGATGGGGGGATACTCTGCACATTTACACTGCATAACTGCTCCTTGCCTTGCTTGGACGCATCCAGAGTCACTACATGGGGGAGGTTGGGTGCAACAAGTATGTCACAATTTGAAATATCTCTGGCTGACTGTGATGGCCCTGACACATTTGTCATACCTCTCAACCTCAGAACAAGAAATATGGACAGAGCCATACATAGAAGTGGGACAAAGGCCCAAAAATAAGGACAATTTTTAAATATTGCTCTTATAAATTTAGAAAGATAATAGAATAGTAGGTCTTGCATTAGTATGAATTTTCTGAAAGGTACGAAATCTGAAACTCAAATGTCTGTCATTATTTTCTAACTTCAGTCTTTAATGATTTGCCACTAATTTGCCAAAAAACACAATTTTATGAAAACTGGTCCAAAAATCTGATACAAAAATATAAAATAGCCACACAATACAGCTGGGAACCTGTCAAAGAAGGGACACTTTTTTTTAATATTAGTACTGCTAACTTGAGCAGCTGACAAAATAAAAGAATCTACATGCATTTCTGAAATAAAAGTAATCTATAACTCTGATTATTACAGTTATTTCTTAATTGTAAGCCCTCCACGTTTTCTTCCAAAATTGCCATTTTGCGACAGGATTATTAAGGGAAGAGCAACATTTTGAGCCAAAATCAGGGACATTTGAGAGGTTTGGATATGCCTAATTCTGTAAATCAATTTATTTGCACGTACCTCTCAACTTGTTAATGCAGGAAATCTGGACAAGGACAAATATACTGGGGGGAACATATAAACAGTACTATAAATTGTTGTATAAACAGACAATTGATAGAATAACAGGTCTTGCTTAGCATGCATTTTTCTGAAGGTTATGAAGTATGAAACTCAGTGCCTGTCATTATTTAGTGACTTAATTCCTAAATTATTTACCATAAAACCACGCATTTTTTGAGGAACAAAAGAAAAATAAGAAGCAAAAATCTATTCATTCTGTGAAAATCTGGACATTTGAGAGGTATAGTTGAGCCGGGGCTGTCTTTGATTTTGCCGCCCTTCCCCCTCACAAAATCATGGTCGAATGGAGCCTCCCCCTGCGGCCATTCCAATGAACCATTACTTGGCTGTTTCACCCCATTTACCATAAACACTAATGTGCATACTGCTTTACTTCTATGATCATATGGACTTCATTTGAAAGTTTTATTTTGCATTTTAAAGCACAAACACTAAGACATCTGCTAAATAAAGCAATGCAATCTCACAATGAAAACAGACTTAGCATTAAATCTTCTCTGCCCTTGAAACTCACATTCATTGAAGCAGCATTGAAACCCACATTCAAAGAAAATGCATTTTGCCAGTGGCAGATAAAGATTAACTTTGGACCGTTTTTAAATCATAGGCCCCTTGCACACGAAACATACACATGGTCTTTGATACACCTTCCTGATTGTATTAAATTATGTTCCTTTTACAATATAGTACAGTTGTTAGAGGGCATTTTTAATTTGTTTTGAACATTTTTCCAGTAAACAATGAAACAAAATGCATGCACCAATAATGACAGAATTGCCCAATTCAGAACATTTTTCCAGTAAACAATGAAACAAAATGCATGCACCAATAACGACAAAACTGCCCAATTCAAAAAATTTCTATCATAAAAGTCTACTCAAACTTCTACAGTCCACCAGTATCAGTAAATATGCACAATCTCTGAAGAAGTAAAAGTCATCTAAATAATTCCACATTAAAGAAATATGTAACTAATGAACAGGTTGCTGCTAGCAAACAACTTTATATTTCATTGTGTCATCTACAAATAAAGTGCCTGTTGCCCTTGAGGAATAAATTGCCTAAGTTGCATTAAAAAAACAATAAGCTAGTAATATTGCAATAGGGAATCAATGGCAAACTGATAACAGATTCATAGTTACTAGGTATCTTCACCAAAAAGGACTGCAGCATTCACCCCCTTTACAAGGCATTTACCTACTGTGGGAGTAGAACCCACAGCCTTCTGAATCAAAAGCAAGGACACTACCTATTGTGCTATTAACAACACAATCAGACTTGGCATACGCAGCACTAAATTTTTGTTCCCCTGCAGCTCTCAGCTTCTTGTAAAATCTGCTTGACACTCAACTGCATCTCTGAACTTTGCAGCCCAAGAAATCTGGAAAAAATCCAAAATTTAGGGCGGGGGGGGCAAAAGACCAAAACATAGGGACACATTTTAAACATTGCTTGCATAATGTTGGAAAGTTGTTAGAATAAAATGCTGTGTTACCACCATACATTTTACTGCCAAGTATTGAACCCAGCATCCTGTGCAAAACACTCGAAGCAACATACCACTATGCCAAATCATCTGTTTTATGAAAGAAAGGAAGACTGAAACTTAAATGGCTACCATTTAGTGAATTTAGTTCTCACCATAGCTGTCAACATCTTAGCACAAAACACCTGAACAAAGCCAATAATGGGGTAATACAGCCCCTAAACATATTCAGTGAGTTCAGTTATCACCATAGCTCTGAACCTTGGCACAAAAACCTGGACAAAGCCAATAATAGGGGAATACAGTCCAAAGATAGAGACAAATATCCATTGAGGACACCAGAGCAACCCACACAAACAAAGGGAGACCATGTAAACTCCACACAGAAGGCACCCCAGCCAAGACTCAAACCAAACAACTTGTAGCTGTCAGCCAACAATGCTACCACTGCACCACTGCACTACTTGCTGTGTTAAGTAACAAAAATACAGAAACCACAGATTTTATGAGGAACAGAACAGAATAAATATGAGGCAAAAATCTGCAAATGTTTTACAAATGGTGGTGGGTGGGGAATTCAGGCTCTTGTCACTTGGGTACAGGGTTTAAGCCTTATTCTCTACCCACCACCATGTAGCAACTGGGGCATTTTACACACACACACACACACACACACACACACACACACACACACACACACACACACACACACACGCTCCTGCATCTCAGCCTCCAGCCTGCAGGTGATGTGTCCGATGTTCTTCTGGTTGCCACCGCACAGACCTCTGGGCTGGCAGGGCGGAGTTCCCTGCCTTCCCTAT